>NC_084739.1:2160994-2203494 GCF_033978785.1 Entelurus aequoreus | reverse complement strand
CACTCCCACTCCCACTCCCACTCCCACTCCCACTCCCACTCCCACTCCCACGCTCCTCTCCAGGCCAGAAAACCCAACTGTCTTGATTCATGAGTTCACGGTGGCCTCTCGCTGGAACACCATACTTAGTCCTTGGAGATCATATTCCGCTTCTGGACTTTTTGTCTTTTACCCGATGCTTCCAGGGACCGTAGTAAAAGTGCCATCATGTATATAACTGTATATATAGTGCTGCTCGGGCTTGCACGGGCGTTATTTGACGAGCACGTTCACTTTTACTGTGCCTGCGCTCTCTCACTGTTTGGATTTACAGATGACGACCTCTCGTACTGTACCACACTTAACTATGACCTTAGGGGGGAACAGTCTGTGGGCTAGCACCACACTTAAGCAGTTAAACCTCGCCAGATACTGGACTGAGTCGGAAAGCACTAGTTTAGAAGCAGGGCCGGCCCGTGGCATAGGCCGTGTAGGCAAATGCTAAGGGCGCCGTCCATTAGGGGGCGCCACGCCAGTGCCACAAATGTTGGAGGAAAAAATAAAGAAGAAAGTTGGTACTATTATTTCTGAATACATAAAATAATCCCACGTTAATTAAAATGCAAAGTAAATCATATTTAATAGAAATATTATTTGTTACAACATTACGATGGCACGGTGCGCCCCCTCCCTTCCCGTATCATGACTCTTTTTGGACGTCACCACATCAAAAAATCAACACAAGATGTCAAAACGGCCAAAACTTGTCAGGTGCCCAGGGAAGAAAAAAGAGAAAAGAGGAGGAGAAACGAGAAAAAGACAGAGGTAGCAGGTAGGTAACGTTAGCCTACATGAAATGATTTGTCTGTTACAGAATGTGATAGTAACCTGGCTTTTTAGCATTAAGCTAATGTTACATGATTCGGCAATTGCTAATCAATAAATAGCTAGTTCTGTTTTAACGTCGGGTTAATATTGTGGAGGGGGCTAAATTGTTATGGAAAATAATAATGTAACGTTAGGTAATTACAGTACTCCCTGGTGTACAGTCATTTGTAAGTCATTCTAGTTAATGCAATATTAAAAAGCACAAATAGAGAACTCTGTAGGATCCCCTTTTTTTGTAATATAGTTGTTAAAGTCATACTGGTTTGATATCTTGTTTTGTGCAGTGCCTTATTTATATTGTATTTTTATTTTATTTTATGCAACTTGTTGACACGTTTTATTTTGTGTTTATGTATGTAAAACATATTGTATTTCATATATTCATTTTTTATTTTTTGTATTCATTTATTAATCCATATTTTTTTAAATCTTGTTAACTTTTCTGATTGTTAATTTGCTTTCTTTAAGTAAAAAAAAAAAGGTCAAAGACAAAGCTATTCGGTTTCTTGTGAGTATATACACTTCACTGCCGATGTGGGGGGGGGCGCCACCTAAAATCTTGCCTAGGGCGCCAGATTGGTTAGGGCCGGGCCTGTTTAGAAGGTATGCTGATGTCTATACCGTCATTTATTTAATTTTTGCCACCTTTTTTTATTTATATATATTTTTTTTACATGTTTAGGTTCCTTTGCTATATATTTTTTTTAAAGAATTCTGACCTGTCGGAGTGTAGAAAAGAATGTGAGGCACTCCTTTGGTCAAATCCAAAACAAAGTGCCTATCTAATATTAAGCCTGAATTCATTCCACATTATAGAGCACATTTTGATGTTATTTTTCAATATAGAACCTGTAAGTGATCGTTTTCCAATCATTGTATAACTGAACATACTCTTCATTTGGTTCAAATGAGACCCAAAACAACAATATCAATACGTGGCCAAAAATATATTTTTTAATTATATATTTTTTTAAATACTCAATTTTTTTTTTTTTTTTTTTTTAATAATTACAATCATTAAAATTTTTATTTTTCTTAATTACTAGAGAAAAAAAATACTACTCTTGTAAATAATAACAATAATAATTATTATTATTTATTTTTTATTATGAATATTATAATAAGAATTAAATCATATTTATAATAATAATCATAATAAAAAATCAATATTAATACGTACCATATTTTCCGCACTATAAGGCGCACCGGATTATAAGGCGCACCTTCAATGAATGGCTTATTTTAAAACTGTGTTCATATATAAAGCGCACCGGATTATAAGGCGCACCTTCAATGAATGGCTTATTTTAAAACTGTGTCCATATATAAGGCGCACCGCAGTATAAGGCGCATAGAATAGACGCTACAGTAGAGGCTGGGGTTACGTTATGCATCCCGTAGTTGCGAGACCTGTTGTGGCTCAATATTGGTCCATATATAAGGCGCACCGGATTATAAGGTGCGCTGTCAGCTTTTGAGATAATTGGAGGTTTTTAGGTGCGCCTTATAGTGCGGAAAATACGGTAATTATTTTTTTTCTTCAGTAATTTATTTTTACGATTATTATCATATCAATAATAGTAATATTAACAATACAAAATAAATCATAGTTATGATAGTAATTATGTATTCATGTTGTGTTACTATTATATAATGATAATAAATATTAACCATCGATTATTATTAATTTTATTCTATAATATACAGTATGTAAAAATAATACATTCTTTAAATTTGTAAGTGATCGTTTTCCAATCATTGTATAATTTAACATACTCTTCATTTGGTTCAAATGAGACCCAAAACAACAGTATCAATACGTGGCCAAAATTATTTTTTTAAATTATATATTTTTTTAAATACTCAATTTTTTTTTATTTTTTTTAAAATAATTACAATTATTAAAATGTTTATTTTTCTTAATTACTAGAGAAAAAAAATACTACTCTTGTAAATAATGACAATAATAATTATTATTATTTATTTTTTATTATTAATATTATAATAAGAATTAAAACATATTTATAATAATAATCATAATAAAAAATCTATATTAATACGTACCGTATTTTCCGCACTATAAGGCGCACCGGATTATAAGGCGCACTTTCAATGAATGGCTTATTTTAAAACTGTGTTCATATATAAGGCGCACCGGATTATAAGGCGCACCTTCAATGAATGGCTTATTTTAAAACTGTGTCTATATATAAGGCGCACCGCAGTATAAGGCGCATAGAATAGACGCTACAGTAGAGGCTGGGGTTACGTTATGCATCCCGTAGTTGCGAGACCTGTTGTGGCTCAATATTGGTCCATATATAAGGCGCACCGGATTATAAGGTGCGCTGTCAGCTTTTGAGATAATTGGAGGTTTTTAGGTGCGCCTTATAGTGCGGAAAATACGGTAATTATTTTTTTTCTTCAGTCATTTATTTTTACGATTATTATCATATCAATAATAGTAATATTAACAATACAAAATAAATCATAGTTATGATAGTAATTATGTATTCATGTTGTGTTACTATTATATAATGATAATAAAATAATAAATATTAACCATCGATTATTATTAATTTTATTCTATAATATACAGTATGTAAAAATAATACATTCTTTAAATTTGTAAGTGATCGTTTTCCAATCATTGTATAATTTAACATACTCTTCATTTGGTTCTAATGAGACCCAAAACAACAGTATCAATACGTGGCCAAAATTATTTTTTTAAATTATATATTTTTTTAAATACTCAATTTTTTTAATTTTTTTTTAATTTTTTTAAATAATTACAATTATTAAAATGTTTATTTTTCTTAATTACTAGAGAAAAAAAATACTACTCTTGTAAATAATAACAATAATAATTATTATTATTTATTTTTTATTATGAATATTATAATAAGAATTAAATCATATTTATAATAATAATCATAATAAAAAATATTTTTTAATACGTACCGTATTTTCCGCACTATAAGGCGCACCGGATTATAAGGCGCACTTTCAATGAATGGCTTATTTTAAAACCGTGTTCATATATAAGGCGCACCGGATTATAAGGCGCACCTTCAATGAATGGCTTATTTTAAAACTGTGTTCATATATAAGGCGCACCGCAGTATAAGGCGCATAGAATAGACGCTACAGTAGAGGCTGGGGTTACGTTATGCATCCCGTAGTTGCGAGACCTGTTGTGGCTCAATATTGGTCCATATATAAGGCGCACCGGATTATAAGGTGTGCTGTCAGCTTTTGAGATAATTGGAGGTTTTTAGGTGCGCCTTATAGTGCGGAAAATACGGTAATTATTTTTTTTCTTCAGTAATTTATTTTTACGATTATTATCATATCAATAATAGTAATATTAACAATACAAAATAAATCATAGTTATGATTTAAATTATGTATTCATGTTGTGTTACTATTATATAATGATAATAAAATAATAAATATTAACTATCGATTATTATTAATTTTATTCTATAATATACAGTATGTAAAAATAATACATTCTTTAAATTTGTAAGTGATCGTTTTCCAATCATTGTGTAATTAAACATACTCTTCATTTGGTTCAAATGAGACCCAAAACAACAATATCAATACGTGGCAAAATTATATTTTTTAAATTATACTCCTTCCAGTAGTATAAATATATCTTTGAGTTTTGTTTTTTAATAATTACAATTATTAAAATGTCAATTTTTAAAAAAATTAATTACTGGAGAAAAAAACACTATTCTTGTAAATAATTATTTATTTTGTATTCTTATGAATATTATAATAAGAATAAAATAATATTTATTATAATAATCATAATACAAAATCAATATCAATACCGTAATTATTATTTTTCTTCAGTAATTTCTTTTTCTTCAGTAATTTCTTTTTATGATTATTATCATATCAATAATAGTAATATTAACAATACAAAATAAATCATAGTAATGATAGTAATTATATATTCATGTTGTATTACTATTATATAATGATAATAAAATAATAAATATTAACCATCGATTATTATTAATTTTATTCTATAATATACAGTATGTAAAAATAATACATTCTTTAAATTTGTAAGTGATCGTTTTCCAATCATTGTATAATTAAACATACTTTTCATTTGGTTCAAATGAGACCCAAAACAACAATATCAATACGTGGAAAAATTATATTTTTTAAATTATACTCCTTCCAGTAGTATAAATATATCTTTGATTTTTATTTTTATTTTAATTTTATCAATAATTACAATTATTAAAATGTCACATTTTTTAAAATTAATTTAAAAAAAATTACTATTCTTGTAAATAATTATTTATTTTGTATTATTATGATTATTATAATAAAAATACAATAATAATTTTTATTATAATAATCATAATACACAATCAATATTAATACCGTCATTATTTTTTTCTTCAGCAATTTATTTTTATGATTATCATATCAATAATTTTAATGTATATATATAATATATAATAATATATTCATGTTGTATTACTATTATATAATGATAATACAAATAATAAATATTAACATTAGATTATTATTAATTTTATTCTATAATATACAGTTTGTAAAAATAATAAATTCTTTAAATTTTAATTAGATACATTTTTAAAACGTTAAAATGTAATACTAAAAATGACTCAATATGATGTAGCCCAAACTACAATAAAAAATAATACATAAGAATAGCATTTTAAAAAACTTCTATATTTTTAAAAAGATGTTACACAAACTGAAATCCAAATTGTATATAAAAAAAACCGCAAATAAACTAAATACTTCAAATAAAGCAATTATATACATTTATTTATTTAAAAAAAAAAATGTTATTACAATTGTGTTTCCCAAGATGCAGTGTAAAGCTAATAAATACAATACAAATAAAATAAGGCTAAATAAAAACATAATATTGATTTTGATGATCATATTGATGATGATGAATAATGTAAAAAATATATATAGTGGAATGTATGCAACAAACACATTTTAAGGCCATAAAATGTTGTATATTTTTCAAAAACAGGACCAAAATAAATAGCGATTCCTATTAATTAGTAGTGTGTGACCGGGTCAGCGCACACACACACACACACACACACACACACACACACACACACACACACACACACACACACACACACACACACACACACACACACACACACACACACACACACACACACACACACACACACACACACACACACACACACACACACACACACACACACGGGGGAGATGTGATTTTGACAGTTGTGTAATAATGATGTGCACGCCATTATCAGTAAAAATGTCATGTCAGCCCCTCCTTCCGTCCACACACACCTCAAGAGGCCATGAAATGAAGCGCCCACACACACACACACACACACACACACACACACACACACACACACACACACACACACACACACACACACACACACACACACACACACACACACACACACACACACACACACACACACACACACACACACACACACGTATTTGTTACCTTCATGAGACCTCTGAAAAATGCCTCCCTCTTTAGGACCAGCCTTTCTTGATATATAAAGATTTGTATTTACAACATTAATAATAATATAATGATAATGAAAAATAATAATTATATTTACATCCTATGCAAATATAAAAAAGCTTGTTGTGAAAATTTAGTTGGAATTTCACAAGAAAAAGGTCACAATTTCACAAGAACAACTTAGAATTTTGGCAGTATTATAATAAAAGTTGTTATTTTACTCAACGCAAGTCAAAATTTTACAAGAAAAAATGATTATTTGTGCAATATTATGATACAAGTTGGAATTTTACTCAATAACAGTCGCAATTTTACAAGAAAAGTTTGAAATGTTGGCAATTTTATGAAAAGAGTTGTAATTTTATGAAAAGAGTTGTAATTTTACTCGACAAAAGTCACAATTTTATAAGGAAACTTAAAAATGTTGGCAATAATATAATAATAATCGGAATTTTACTTGGCAAAATTATGACAAAAGTCATAATTTTACAAAAAAAATGTCACTATTTTACAAGAACAACAAAAAATTGGCAATATTGTGATAAAAGTCAGAATTTTACTCCATAACAGTCGCAATTTTACAAGAAAAGTTTGACATTTTGGCAATTTTATGAAAAGAGTTGTAATTTTATGAAAAAGTTGTAATTTTACTCCACAAAAGTCACAATTTTATAAGAACATTTTTAAATGTTGGCAATAGATAATAATAATAAGCTGAATTTTACTTGGCAAAATGATGACAAGAGTCATAATTTTACTAAAACAATGTCACTATTTTACAAAAACAACAAAAAAATTGGCAATATTGTGATAAAAGTCAGAATTTTACTCCATAACCGTCGCAATTTTACAAGAAAAGTTTGAAATTTTGGCAATTTTATGAAAAGAGCTGTAATTTTATGAAAAAAGTTGTAATTTTACTCGACAAAAGTCACGATTTTATAAGAAAACTTAAAAATGTTGGCAATAATATAATAATAATTGGAATTTTACTTGGCAAAATTATGACAAAAGTCATAATTTTACAAAAAAAATTTCACTATTTTACAAGAACAACAAAAAATTGGCAATATTGTGATAAAAGTCAGAATTTTACTCCATAACAGTCGCAATTTTACAAGAAAAGTTTGACATTTTGGCAATTTTATGAAAAGAGTTGTAATTTTATGAAAAAGTTGTAATTTTACTCCACAAAAGTCACAATTTTATAAGAACATTTTTAAATGTTGGCAATAGATAATAATAATAAGCTGAATTTTACTTGGCAAAATGATGACAAAAGTCCTAATTTTACAAAAAAAATGTCACTATTTTACAAGAACAACAAAAAATTGGCAATATTGTGATAAAAGTCAGAATTTTACTCCATAACAGTCGCAATTTTACAAGAAAAGTTAGGAATTTTTGCAATTTTATGAAGAGTTGTAATTTTACTCGACAAAAGTCACAATTTTATAAGAAAATGTTTAAATGTTGGCAATATTATAATAATAATCAGAATTTTACTTGGCACAATTATGACAATAGTCATAATTTTACTAAAAAAGAAGTCACTATTTTACAAGAACAAAAAAATTGGAAATATTGTGATAAAAGTCAGAATTTTACTCAACAACAGTTGCAATTTTACAAGAAAAGTTTGACATTTTGGCAATTTTATGAAAATAGTTGTAATTTTATGAAAAGAGTTGTAATTTTACTCGACAAAAGTCACAATTTTATAAGAAAACTTAAAAATGTTGGCAATAATGTAATAACAATCTGAATTTTACTTGGCAAAATTATGACAAAAGTCATAATTATACTAAAAAAAAGTCAGTATTTTATAAGAACAACAAAAAAATTGGCAATATTGTGATAAAAGTCAGAATTTTACTCCATAACAGTCGCAATTTTACAAGAAAAGTTTGACATTTTGGCAATTTTATGAAAAGAGTTGTAATTTTATGAAAAAGTTGTAATTTTACTCCACAAAAGTCACAATTTTATAAGAACATTTTTAAATGTTGGCAATAGATAATAATAATAAGCTGAATTTTACTTGGCAAAATGATGACAAGAGTCATAATTTTACTAAAACAATGTCACTATTTTACAAGAACAACAAAAAAATTGGCAATATTGTGATAAAAGTCAGAATTTTACTCCGTAACCGTCGCAATTTTACAAGAAAAGTTTGAAATTTTGGCAATTTTATGAAGAGTAGTAATTTTACTCGACAAAAGTCACAATTTTATAAGAAAATGTTAAAATGTTGGCAATATTATAATAATAATCGGAATTTTACTTGGCACACTTATGACAAAAGTCATAATTTTACTAAAAAAGAAGTCACTATTTTACAAGAACAAAAAAATTGGAAATATTGTGATAAAAGTCAGAATTTTACTCAACAACAGTTGCAATTTTACAAGAAAAGTTTGACATTTTGGCAATTTTATGAAAATAGTTGTAATTTTATGAAAAGAGTTGTAATTTTACTCGACAAAAGTCACAATTTTATAAGAAAATGTTAAAATGTTGGCAATATTATAATAATAATCGGAATTTTACTTGGCACAATTATGACAAAAGTCATAATTTTACTAAAAAAGAAGTCACTATTTTACAAGAACAAAAAAATTGGAAATATTGTGATAAAAGTCAGAATTTTACTCAACAACAGTTGCAATTTTACAAGAAAAGTTTGACATTTTGGCAATTTTATGAAAATAGTTGTAATTTTATGAAAAGAGTTGTAATTTTACTCGACAGAAGTCACAATTTTATAAGAAAACTTAAAAATGTTGGCAATAATATAATAATAATCGGAATTTTACTTGGCAAAATTATGACAAAAGTCATAATTATACTAAAAAAAAGTCAGTATTTTATAAGAACAACAAAAAAATTGGCAATATTGTGATAAAAGTCAGAATTTTACTCCATAACAGTCGCAATTTTACAAGAAAAGTTTGACATTTTGGCAATTTTATGAAAAGAGTTGTAATTTTATGAAAAAGTTGTAATTTTACTCCACAAAAGTCACAATTTTATAAGAACATTTTTAAATGTTGGCAATAGATAATAATAATAAGCTGAATTTTACTTGGCAAAATGATGACAAGAGTCATAATTTTACTAAAACAATGTCACTATTTTACAAGAACAACAAAAAAATGGGCAATATTGTGATAAAAGTCAGAATTTTACTCAATAACAGTTGCAATTTTACAAGAAAAGTTTGACATTTTGGCAATTTTATGAAAATAGTTGTAATTTTATGAAAAGAGTTGTAATTTTACTCGACAAAAGTCACAATTTTATAAGAAAACTTAAAAATGTTGGCAATAATGTAATAACAATCTGAATTTTACTTGGCAAAATTATGACAAAAGTCATAATTATACTAAAAAAAAGTCAGTATTTTATAAGAACAACAAAAAAATTGGCAATATTGTGATAAAAGTCAGAATTTTACTCCATAACAGTCGCAATTTTACAAGAAAAGTTTGACATTTTGGCAATTTTATGAAAAGAGTTGTAATTTTATGAAAAAGTTGTAATTTTACTCCACAAAAGTCACAATTTTATAAGAACATTTTTAAATGTTGGCAATAGATAATAATAATAAGCTGAATTTTACTTGGCAAAATGATGACAAGAGTCATAATTTTACTAAAACAATGTCACTATTTTACAAGAACAACAAAAAAATTGGCAATATTGTGATAAAAGTCAGAATTTTACTCCGTAACCGTCGCAATTTTACAAGAAAAGTTTGAAATTTTGGCAATTTTATGAAGAGTAGTAATTTTACTCGACAAAAGTCACAATTTTATAAGAAAATGTTAAAATGTTGGCAATATTATAATAATAATCGGAATTTTACTTGGCACACTTATGACAAAAGTCATAATTTTACTAAAAAAGAAGTCACTATTTTACAAGAACAAAAAAATTGGAAATATTGTGATAAAAGTCAGAATTTTACTCAACAACAGTTGCAATTTTACAAGAAAAGTTTGACATTTTGGCAATTTTATGAAAATAGTTGTAATTTTATGAAAAGAGTTGTAATTTTACTCGACAAAAGTCACAATTTTATAAGAAAATGTTAAAATGTTGGCAATATTATAATAATAATCGGAATTTTACTTGGCACAATTATGACAAAAGTCATAATTTTACTAAAAAAGAAGTCACTATTTTACAAGAACAAAAAAATTGGAAATATTGTGATAAAAGTCAGAATTTTACTCAACAACAGTTGCAATTTTACAAGAAAAGTTTGACATTTTGGCAATTTTATGAAAATAGTTGTAATTTTATGAAAAGAGTTGTAATTTTACTCGACAGAAGTCACAATTTTATAAGAAAACTTAAAAATGTTGGCAATAATATAATAATAATCGGAATTTTACTTGGCAAAATTATGACAAAAGTCATAATTATACTAAAAAAAAGTCAGTATTTTATAAGAACAACAAAAAAATTGGCAATATTGTGATAAAAGTCAGAATTTTACTCCATAACAGTCGCAATTTTACAAGAAAAGTTTGACATTTTGGCAATTTTATGAAAAGAGTTGTAATTTTATGAAAAAGTTGTAATTTTACTCCACAAAAGTCACAATTTTATAAGAACATTTTTAAATGTTGGCAATAGATAATAATAATAAGCTGAATTTTACTTGGCAAAATGATGACAAGAGTCATAATTTTACTAAAACAATGTCACTATTTGACAGGAACAACAAAAAAATTGGCAATATTGTGATAAAAGTCAGAATTTTACTCCATAACAGTCGCAATTTTACAAGAAAAGTTAGAAATGTTGGCAATTTTATGAAGAGTTGTAATTTTACTCGACAAAAGTCACAATTTTATAAGAAAATGTTAAAATGTTGGCAATATTATAATAATAATCGGAATTTTACTTGGCACAATTATGACAAAAGTCATAATTTTACTAAAAAAGAAGTCACTATTTTACAAGAACAAAAAAATTGGAAATATTGTGATAAAAGTCAGAATTTTACTCAACAACAGTTGCAATTTTACAAGAAAAGTTTGACATTTTGACAATTTTATGAAAATAGTTGTAATTTTATGAAAAGAGTTGTAATTTTACTCGACAAAAGTCACAATTTTATAAGAAAACTTAAAAATGTTGGCAATAATATAATAATAATCGGAATTTTACTTGGCAAAATTATGACAAAAGTCATAATTATACTAAAAAAAAGTCAGTATTTTATAAGAACAACAAAAAAATTGGCAATATTGTGATAAAAGTCGGAATTTTACTCCATAACAGTCGCAATTTTACAAGAAAAGTTTGACATTTTGGCAATTTTATGAAAAGAGTTGTAATTTTATGAAAAAGTTGTAATTTTACTCCACAAAAGTCACAATTTTATAAGAACATTTTTAAATGTTGGCAATAGATAATAATAATAAGCTGAATTTTACTTGGCAAAATGATGACAAGAGTCATAATTTTACTAAAACAATGTCACTATTTGACAGGAACAACAAAAAAATTGGCAATATTGTGATAAAAGTCAGAATTTTACTCCATAACAGTCGCAATTTTACAAGAAAAGTTAGAAATGTTGGCAATTTTATGAAGAGTTGTAATTTTACTCGACAAAAGTCACAATTTTATAAGAAAATGTTAAAATGTTGGCAATATTATAATAATAATCGGAATTTTACTTGGCACAATTATGACAAAAGTCATAATTTTACTAAAAAAGAAGTCACTATTTTACAAGAACAAAAAAATTGGAAATATTGTGATAAAAGTCAGAATTTTACTCAACAACAGTTGCAATTTTACAAGAAAAGTTTGACATTTTGGCAATTTTATGAAAATAGTTGTAATTTTATGAAAAGAGTTGTAATTTTACTCGACAAAAGTCACAATTTTATAAGAAAACTTAAAAATGTTGGCAATAATATAATAATAATCGGAATTTTACTTGGCAAAATTATGACAAAAGTCATAATTATACTCAAAAAAAGTCAGTATTTTATAAGAACAACAAAAAAATTGGCAATATTGTGATAAAAGTCAGAATTTTACTCCATAACAGTCGCAATTTTACAAGAAAAGTTTGACATTTTGGCAATTTTATAAAAAAGGTTGTAATTTTATGAAAAAGTTGTAATTTTACTCCACAAAAGTCACCATTTTATAAGAACATTTTTAAATGTTGGCAATAGATAATAATAATAAGCTGAATTTTACTTGGCAAAATGAGGACAAGAGTCATAATTTTACTAAAACAATGTCACTATTTTACAAGAACAACAAAAAAATTGGCAATATTGTGATAAAAGTCAGAATTTTACTCCATAACCGTCGCAATTTTACAAGAAAAGTTAGAAATGTTGGCAATTTTATGAAGAGTTGTAATTTTACTCCACAAAAGTCACAATTTTATAAGAAAATGTTAAAATGTTGGCAATATTATAATAATAATCGGAATTTTACTTGGCACAATTATGACGAAAGTCATCATTTTACTAAAAAAAAAGTCACTATTTTACAAGAACAAAAACATTGGAAATATTGTGATAAAAGTCAGAATTTTACTCAACAACAGTTGCAATTTTACAAGAAAAGTTTGACATTTTGTCAATTTTATGAAAATAGTTGTAATTTTATGAAAAGAGTTGTAATTTTACTCGACAAAAGTCACAATTTTATAAGAAAACTTAAAAATGTTGGCAATAATGTAATAATAATCTGAATTTTACTTGGCAAAATTATGCCAAAAGTCATAATTATACTCAAAAAAAGTCAGTATTTTATAAGAACAACAAAAAAATTGGCAATATTGTGATAAAAGTCAGAATTTTACTCCATAACAGTCGCAATTTTACAAGAAAAGTTTGAAATTTTGGCAATTTTATGAAAAGAGCTGTAATTTTATGAAAAGAGTAGTAATTTTACCCGACAAAACTCACCATTTTATAAGAAAATGTTAAAAAGTTGGCAATATAATAATAATCGGAATTTTACTTGGCAAAATTATGACAAAAGTCATAATTTTACTAAAAAAAAAGTCAGTATTTTACAAGAACAACAAAAAAATTGGCAATATTGTGATAAAAGTCAGAATTTTACTCAATAACAGTCGCAATTTTACAAGAAAAGTTTGACATTTTGGCAATTTTATGAAAAGAGTTGTAATTTTATGAAAAACTTGTAATTTTACTCCACAAAAGTCACCATTTTATAAGAAAACTTAAAAATGTTGGCAATAATATAATAATAATCTGAATTTTACTTGGCAAAATTATGACAAAAGTGATAATTATACTCAAAAAAAGTCAGTATTTTATAAGAACAACAAAAAAATTGGCAATATTATGATAAAAGTCAGAATTTTACTCAATAACAGTTGCAATTTTACAAGAAAAGTTAGAAATGTTGGCAATTTTATGAAGAGTTGTAATTTTACTCGACAAAAGTCACAATTTTATAAGAAAATGTTAAAAATGATGACAAAAGTGATCATTTTACTCAAATTATGTCACTATTTTAGAAGAACAACAGATAAATTGGCAATATTGTGATAGGTCTGAATTTTATACGACAATTGTCACCATTTTGCATTCAAAAGTCAGCATTTTAGATAAAGAAGTAATAATTTTACGAGACAATATTGCAATATTACAGAAACAGAAAGAATATGAGAAATTGTTCCCAATTTTATATGGAAAAAGTCGACACATTGTGAGAAAAAGACTGCTTTTAGTTCATTTAAAAAATAAAATAAAAATATATTTTGTTTGTAATTGGTTTTTAATCTTCATTATTTACTTCAAGTCATTACAGTATGTCTCTATAAACATTTTATTTTTTATTTTTTTAAATTAATTTTGGCCAAAGGGGGCGCATTTCAATTTTTTACGCACACTTGTTATTTCATATGTTGACCAGAGGGGGGAGCACTTCCAATTTCTTACACAGACTTGATATTTCATATCTTGACCAGAGGGGGAGCACTTACAATTTCTTCCACACACTTGTTATTTCATATGTTGACCAGAGGGGGGAGCACTTTTAAAACCGACAGTCAATTTGAAAAAAATCCCTCCTTTTTGGGACCACCCTCATTTTGATAGATGTCACCACCAGGGGGTGCAAATGAGACATTATCTATTAGATGCAATGTTATTGATTTATGTCATCACTTGTTCACACCTCCTCATATGGAAGATACTTTTCCTTCTTCATTTCTCAAGAAGGCTGGAAATACAAGAACACACACACACACACACACACACACACACACACACACACACACACACACACACACACACACACACACACACACACACGCACACGCACACACACACACACACACATTGTTGTATTTGTTACCTTCTTGAGACCTGAGAAAAATGCCTCCCTCTATAGGACCAGCCTTTCTAGATATATAAAGAAGTGTATTTACAAAATTAATAATATATACATACTATGCAAATATAAAAAAGCTTGTTGTGAAAAACGAGTTGTAATTTCACAAGAAAAAGGTCACAATTTCACAAGAAAAACGTAGAATTTTGGCAGTATTATAATAAAAATCTTAATTTTACTCAACGCAAGTCCCATTTTACAATAAAAACTGAACATTTGTGCAATATTATGATAAAAGTTGGAATTTTACTCAATAACAGTCGCAATTTTACAAGAAAAGCTCGAAATGTTGGCAATTTTATGAAAAGAGTCGTCATTTTACTCCACAAAAGTCACAATTTTATAAGAAAATGTTCAAATGTTAGCAATGTTATAATAATAATCGGAATTTTACTTGGCAAAATGATGACAAAAGTCATCATTTTACTCAAAAAAGTTCACTATTTTACAAGAACAACAAAAAAAAAAAATGGCAATATTGTGATAACAGTCAGAATCTTATATGACAAATTTATATGGCCGTTTTGCATTAAAAAGTAATAATTTTACATAAAAAAAAGTCATAATTTTACGAGAAAATATTGCAATATTACAGAAACAGAAAGGATATTAGGAATTGTTCCCAATTTTATAAGAAAAAAAGTCAACACAATGTGACAAAAAGATTGCTTTTAGTTAATTATTAAAAAAAACAAAATAAATTGTTTGTAATTGTTTTTTTTAATTTTCATTATTTACTTGAAGTTATTACAGTATGTCTCCTTATACATTTATTTTATTTTATTTTTAATTAATTTTGGCCAAAGGGGGCGCACTTCCAATTTCTTACACACACTTGTTATTTCATATGTTGACCAGAGGGGGAGCACTTTTAAAAGCAACACACAGTCAATTTGAAAAATCCCTCCTTTTTGGGACCACCCTTCATCGTATGGGCAGCTGTTTTCCGGCACCCGGACCTGAGGCCGAGGGTCTATGCCTTTTACCACCCCAGGCCCGGGGGGCCCTCCCGTTCATATGTCAGGACACACAGAAGTGAGCCAGGTCACCGAGCAGTCATCCAGGTCCGCCAGGCCACGCAAACCATTAGGAGCACGATAAATCGGGCAACGCAGGATCACGTGGTCGGCAGTCTGCTCCTCCGCGCCACACTCACACGTCGCGTTAGGTGCTAAGCCCCACTGGAACATGTTTGAGCGAAAGCGACCGACACCAGTTCGGAGGCGGTGAAGCCTCACCCAGGCCACTCGTGGTAGTGAGAGGCCTGGTATTGAGCCGGTGTCAGGTATGAAGTCACGGAGTCTGGAGGAGATGGTATGCTCCAGGTCCGTGCTCCATTTGTGATTCGCCCAGTGAGCCGCCCTGATGTTGTTGTCACTGCATTGCTGCAGGAGCTTCAGGGCGGCTGGTACCAGTGGGTCTCTGGAGGGGAGGCGGGGCGTTGGCTCTGAAGAGAGTGTGAGCCTTTCATGGAGCAGGTGGTTGTCATCCATGTTTGCCCGGCCCGCCAGAGTTGCTACAGCACCTTGGCGACGAAGCTCAGCGGGTTGGATGCCTGCTAAGATGGGCAGTAGCTCCACAGGGGTGGGGCGCAGGCATCCAGTGATAACACGCAAGGCTTCGTTGATCGGGACATCAAGTTGTTTAGAGTGAGCACTGCGCGCCCAGACAGGTGCGCAGTACTCAGCAGTTGAGTAGACCAGGGCAAGTGCTGCTGTTCGCAGAGTTCTTGCCCCGGCACCCCAACCGGACCCGACCAACCGTCTCAGCAGTGAGACGCGGGTGTTGAGTTTCTTGCGTGTTGCCAAGAGGTGTTTACGGAAAGTGAGCGACCTGTCCAGGGTGACCCCAAGGTATTTAGGGTCAGGGCGAGGGTCTTCAGGTGTAGGACGAGGCCGGCATAGGGTAAGGGAAGCCCCATCCGGCTTCCGCACCTCGAACCTGATCTCACGATCCGCTTCCCAATTGTATAGGTGGAAAGCTTGTGTCACCGTCTTGGATTCGCTGAGCTTCAATCTCCAGTTATGGAGGTAAGCCACTAAAGTCTCCATGTCCTGGCTTAGAGTTCCCTCCAAGGCCTGCCAGTCCCTGTCGGAGTGCAGCAGCGCGAGATCGTCTGCGTATGCGAACCTCCGTGAGACTGTGGCAGGCAGGTCGTATGTATAGATGTTATACAGGAGGGGAGCCAGGACAGATCCCTGGGGGACGCCATTTTTCAGGCGCCGCAACCTGCTTTTATCTCCGTTACTGATGGTGAGAGTAAAGCTGCGGTTCCAGACAAGCTCCATGATCATTTTGACCATGTGCCTGTCTGGAAGCAGGCGGAGAAGTTTGCAGGTGAGGCCGCGGTGCCAGACTGTGTCATAGGCAGCAGTCAGGTCTATGAAGACGGCACCGGCCTTCTTTTTCGCCTCAAAGCAGTCCTCGATGTCCTGGGTAAGGAGGGCGACCTGATCCACCGTGGACTTCCCACGTCGAAAACCCGCCTGCTCCCGGGGGAGGTGGGGGTCTATGATGGGCTCGACACGGGCGTGAATCAGGCGCTCGAGGACTTTAAAGGGGTCGCAGAGCAACGAGATTGGTCTGTAGCTCGTTACGTCATCCTTTGGCTTGTTCGGCTTGGGGATAGCGACAACAGTGGCCCTTCTCCAAATCCTGGGGATCCGGAGTTGGCGCAGGCAAGAAGACAGGAAAACTCTCAGCCAGGACTTCATTGCAGGGGCAGCGTGGAGCACGAGTTCTGGGCAGATGTTGTCAGGCCCAGCAGACTTGCCTGGTTTGGTATACTGGAGGGCAGCTGTGAACTCCTCCGGTGAAAACTCACCGGAGATGTTACACTCGCTAGATGTTGTTGTCCTCCAGAGGTCTGCAGTTTCCTGGCGCACCGCCCGGGAAAAATCTCGATTTATCCCGGTATATGCCCCGTTTTTCACAACCTGTGCTGCAATAGCATTTGCGGTAACGGGGCATGTTCGGGGTGCACGCTCAGACCTACCAGTCAAGTTGTTCAAAGTGCTCCACGCGATACGGCTAGTGTGCGAGAAGTCGATGGAGTGGACTGCCTCTTTCCAGCGCTGGTGCCTCTTCCTTCCAAGAGTGGAAAGAAGGGCAGTGGCTGAATTGTTAGCCTCCGGGCCATAGGGAGCCCGGAGGAAGGCGCTGTAGAGGGTCTCGCACTCGCCATCCCAGCATGGTTTGTAGTTCTTGCGCCGGCCGCGTGGGATGGCTTTTTTGGCCGCAGATGTTAGTGCCCTACAGAAGTCCTGGTATGCCTCGTCCACGTTGGGTGTGTCTGGTGGTGGGAGACACCGTGTGGACTTGTTGGTATGGAGGCGATAGAGTTTCCAATTGGCCTTCCGGAAGTTCCATCGCTTCATCGGTCCGCTCGGAACTGTTGTCACGAGGTCGGGCACCGATATCAGCGACGGTCGGTGTTGCGACCTGGGGAACATTCCTAGAACACGTCTGTCGGGGAGCTGGGTGTCCACACCGACACTCACGAAAGCCAGGTCAGGGTTCGTGTCAGTGTTATGCCGAGCGGAGTGAAAACTGGCTGGGCCCTTCGGGTTGTAGAGAAGGTTGAGCGAGTTGCGCTCTGCCCAGTCAGAAAGAGTTTCCCCGCTCGGTGAGGTGGTACTGTATCCCCACCGTGTATGCCGGCAGTTGAAATCACCAGCATATACACACGGTGGTTCAAGCACTGGCAGTGACACTGGCGTGAGTTGTGAGGGTGGTGGTTTGTAGACGTTGACAATTTTGATGTCGCCAACGTCCACTCGCAGCCACTCGATCTCGGAGTTGTCCGGTGATCGATCGGCGAGGGTCCAGCTCAGATCGTTGTGGACAAACGTGGCAAGGCCATGCTTCTTGCTCAGGATTGACCCAGCTAGCGTGAAGTTGGTGATCGCTAGCTTGTCCGCTGTTGGGCGGTGGGTTTCCTGAAGGAGGATGACCATGGCTTGGGTGGTGTGGGCCATGTGCTCGATGACGGATGTTTTGGCATCTGTGAGCCCTTCAACGTTCAGTTGCAGTATTCTTGGTTGGAGACCGGCAGCAGTGTTGCTACCAGATCTCCGCCCAGACTGCCCCTGGACGCCAGAACGGGAGGGTACCCGAGTTGAAAGTTTTTTGTTTCGCCGCGTTGCCATGGAGTAGAGCAGCGCGGTTACTTGCAGGGATCACGGCGTGAACGTAAAGTTTCTCGACCACCCTCATTTTGATAGATGTCACCAGCAGGGGGTGATACGTGATGGGAACACTTTAACACAGAATGGGAACACTTTAACACAGAATGGGAACACTTTGACACGTGATGGGAACACTTTGACACATGATGGGAACACTTTGACACGTGATGGGAACACTTTGACACGTGATGGGAACACTTTGACACATGATGGGAACACTTTGACACATGATGGGAACACTTTGACACATGATGGGAACACTTTGACACGTGATGGGAACACTTTGACACATGATGGGAACACTTTGACACGTGATGGGAACACTTTGACACGTGATGGGAACACTTTGACACATGATGGGAACACTTTGACACATGATGGGAACACTTTGACACATGATGGGAACACTTTGACACATGATGGGAACACTTTGACACATGATGGGAACACTTTGACACATGATGGGAACACTTTGACACATGATGGGAACACTTTGACACGTGATGGGAACACTTTGACACGTGATGGGAACACTTTGACACATGATGGGAACACTTTGACACATGATGGGAACACTTTGACACGTGATGGGAACACTTTGGCACGTGATGGGAACACTTTGACACGTGATGGGAACACTTTGACACGTGATGGGAACACTTTGACACGTGATGGGAACACTTTGACACACGATGGGAACACTTTGACACACGATGGGAACACTTTGACACACGATGGGAACACTTTGACACATGATGGGAACACTTTGACACATGATGGGAACACTTTGACACATGATGGGAACACTTTGACACATGATGGGAACACTTTGACACACGATGGGAACACTTTGACACGTGATGGGAACACTTTGACACAGGATGGGAACACTTTGACACATGATGAGAACACTTTGACACATGATGAGAACACTTTGACACACAATGGGAACACTTTAACACGTGATGGGAACACTTTGACACATGATGGGAACACTTTGACACATGATGGGAACACTTTGACACATGATGGGAACACTTTGACACGTGATGGGAACACTTTGACACGTGATGGGAACACTTTGACACGTGATGGGAACACTTTGACACGTGATGGGAACACTTTGACACACGATGGGAACACTTTGACACATGATGGGAACACTTTGACACATGATGGGAACACTTTGACACATGATGGGAACACTTTGACACACGATGGGAAAAATTTGACACACGATGGGAACACTTTGAGACGTGATGGGAACACTTTAACACAGGATGGGAACACTTTAACACAGGATGGGAACACTTTGACACATGATGGGAACACTTTGACACACGATGAGAACACTTTGACACGTGATGGGAACACTTTGACACGTGATGGGAACACTTTGACACAGAATGGGAACACTTTAACACAGAATGGGAACACTTTGACACGTGATGGGAACACTTTGACACGTGATGGGAACACTTTGACACGTGATGGGAACACTTTGACACGTGATGGGAACACTTTGACACATGATGGGAACACTTTGACACATGATGGGAACACTTTGACACATGATGGGAACACTTTGACACGTGATGGGAACACTTTGACACATGATGGGAACACTTTGACACATGATGGGAACACTTTGACACATGATGGGAACACTTTGACACGTGATGGGAACACTTTGGCACGTGATGGGAACACTTTGACACACGATGGGAACACTTTGACACACGATGGGAACACTTTGACACACGATGGGAACACTTTGACACATGATGGGAACACTTTGACACATGATGGGAACACTTTGACACATGATGGGAACACTTTGACACATGATGGGAACACTTTGACACACGATGGGAACACTTTGACACGTGATGGGAACACTTTGACACATGATGGGAACACTTTGACACACGATGGGAACACTTTGACACGTGATGGGAACACTTTGACACGTGATGGGAACACTTTGACACGTGATGGGAACACTTTGACACGTGATGGGAACACTTTGACACGTGATGGGAACACTTTGACACACGATGGGAACACTTTGACACACGATTGGGAACACTTTGACACATGATGGGAACACTTTGACACACGATGGGAAAAATTTGACACACGATGGGAACACTTTGAGACGTGATGGGAACACTTTAACACAGGATGGGAACACTTTGACACATGATGGGAACACTTTGACACATGATGGGAACACTTTGACACACGATGAGAACACTTTGACACGTGATGGGAACACTTTGACACGTGATGGGAACACTTTAACACAGGATGGGAACACTTTGACACATGATGGGAACACTTTGACACACGATGGGAACACTTTGACACACGATGGGAACACTTTGACACACGATGGGAACACTTTGACACACGATGGGAACACTTTAACACGCGATGGGAACACTTTGACACAAGATGGGAACACTTTAACACAGGATGGGAACACTTTGACACATGATGGGAACACTTTAACACAGGATGGGAACACTTTGACACATGATGGGAACACTTTGACACAGAATGGGAACACTTTGACACAGGATGGGAACACTTTAACACGTGATGGGAACACTTTGACACGTGATGGGAACACTTTGACACACGATGGGAACACTTTAACACGTGATGGGAACACTTTGACACAGAATGGGAACACTTTGACACGTGATGGGAACACTTTGACACAGGATGGGAACACTTTGACACAAGATGGGAACACTTTGACACATGATGGGAACACTTTAACACAGGATGGGAACACTTTAACACAGGATGGGAACACTTTGACACATGATGGGAACACTTTGACACAGGATGGGAACACTTTGACACATGATGGGAACACTTTGACACAGGATGGGAACACTTTAACACGTGATGGGAACACTTTGACACGTGATGGGAACACTTTGACACACGATGGGAACACTTTAACACGTGATGGGAACACTTTGACACGTGATGGGAACACTTTGACACGTGATGGGAACACTTTGACACAGGATGGGAACACTTTGACTCGTGATGGGAACACTTTAACACAGGATGGGAACACTTTGACACATGATGGGAACACTTTGACACACGATGGGAACACTTTGACACACGATGGGAACACTTTGACTCGTGATGGGAACACTTTGACACACGATGGGAACACTTTAACACGTGATGGGAACACTTTGACACAAGATGGGAACACTTTAACACAGGATGGGAACACTTTGACACATGATGGGAACACTTTAACACAGGATGGGAACACTTTAACACAGGATGGGAACACTTTGACACATGATGGGAACACTTTGACACAGAATGGGAACACTTTGACACAGGATGGGAACACTTTAACACGTGATGGGAACACTTTGACACGTGATGGGAACAATTTGACACACGATGGGAACACTTTAACACGTGATGGGAACACTTTGACACAGAATGGGAACACTTTGACACGTGATGGGAACACTTTGACACAGGATGGGAACACTTTGACACAAGATGGGAACACTTTGACACATGATGGGAACACTTTAACACAGGATGGGAACACTTTAACACAGGATGGGAACACTTTGACACATGATGGGAACACTTTGACACAGGATGGGAACACTTTGACACGTGATGGGAACACTTTGACACGTGATGGGAACACTTTGACACGTGATGGGAACACTTTGACACGTGATGGGAACACTTTGACACATGATGGGAACACTTTGACACAGAATGGGAACACTTTGACACATGATGGGAACACTTTGACTCGTGATGGGAACACTTTGACACGTGATGGGAACACTTTGACACATGATGGGAACACTTTGACACATGATGGGAACACTTTGACACATGATGGGAACACTTTGACACGTGATGGGAACACTTTGACACGTGATGGGAACACTTTGACACGTGATGGGAACACTTTGACACAGAATGGGAACACTTTGACACGTGATGGGAACACTTTGACACAGGATGGGAACACTTTGACACGTGATGGGAACACTTTAACACGTGATGGGAACACTTTAACACGTGATGGGAACACTTTGACACATGATGGGAACACTTTGACACACGATGGGAACACTTTAACACGTGATGGGAACACTTTGACACAGAATGGGAACACTTTGACACAGAATGGGAACACTTTGACACGTGATGGGAACACTTTGACACAGGATGGGAACACTTTGACACAAGATGGGAACACTTTGACACATGATGGGAACACTTTAAAACAGGATGGGAACACTTTAACACAGGATGGGAACACTTTGACACATGATGGGAACACTTTGACACAGGATGGGAACACTTTGACACGTGATGGGAACACTTTGACACGTGATGGGAACACTTTGACACGTGATGGGAACACTTTGACACATGATGGGAACACTTTGACACAGTATGGGAACACTTTGACACGTGATGGGAACACTTTGACACGTGATGGGAACACTTTGACACGTGATGGGAACACTTTGACACGTGATGGGAACACTTTGACACGTAATGGGAACACTTTGACACGTGATGGGAACACTTTGACACATGATGGGAACACTTTAACACGTGATGGGAACACTTTGACACATGATGGGAACACTTTGACACAGAATGGGAACACTTTGACACGTGATGGGAACACTTTGACACATGATGGGAACACTTTGACACACGATGGGAACACTTTGACACACGATGGGAACACTTTGACACACGATGGGAACACTTTGACACATGATGGGAACACTTTGACACAGAATGAGAACACTTTGACACGTGATGGGAACACTTTGACACGTGACGGGAACACTTTGACACGTGACGGGAACACTTTGACACGTGACGGGAACACTTCAACACGTGACGGGAACACTTTAACACGTGACGGGAACACTTTGACACGTGACGGGAACACTTTGACACGTGACGGGAACACTTTGACACGTGACGGGAACACTTTGACACGTGACGGGAACACTTTGACACGTGATGGGAACACTTTGACACGTGATGGGAACACTTTGACACACGATGGGAACACTTTGACACACGATGGGAACACTTTGACACACGATGGGAACACTTTGACACACGATGGGAACACTTTGACACGTGATGGGAACACTTTGACACATGATGGGAACACTTTGACACGTGATGGGAACACTTTGACGGGAACACTTTGACACATGATGGGAACACTTTGACACATGATGGGAACACTTTGACACGTGATGGGAACACTTTGACACATGATGGGAACACTTTGACACGTGATGGGAACACTTTGACGGGAACACTTTGACACATGATGGGAACACTTTGACACGTGATGGGAACACTTTGACGGGAACACTTTGACACATGATGGGAACACTTTGACACATGATGGGAACACTTTGACACGTGATGGGAACACTTTGACACATGATGGGAACACTTTGACACGTGATGGGAACACTTTGACACATGATGGGAACACTTTGACACATGATAGGAACACTTTGACACATGATGGGAACACTTTAACACATTATGGGAACACTTTGACACGTGATGGGAACACTTTGACACATTATGGGAACACTTTGACACGTGATGGGAACACTTTGACACACGATGGGAACACTTTGACACGTGATGGGAACACTTTGACACATGATGGGAACACTTTGACACATGATGGGAACACTTTGACACGTGATGGGAACACTTTGACACATGATGGGAACACTTTGACACGTGATGGGAACACTTTGACACGTGATGGGAACACTTTGACACGTGATGGGAACACTTTGACACGTGATGGGAACACTTTGACACATGATGGGAACACTTTGACACATGATGGGAACACTTTGACACATGATGGGAACACTTTGACACGTGATGGGAACACTTTAACACAGGATGGGAACACTTTGACACGTGATGGGAACACTTTGACACGTGATGGGAACACTTTGACACGTGATGGGAACACTTTGACACATGATGGGAACACTTTGACACACGATGGGAACACTTTGACACACGATGGGAACACTTTGACACACGATGGGAACACTTTGACTCGTGATGGGAACACTTTGACACATGATGGGAACACTTTGACACACGATGGGAACACTTTGACACATAATGGGAACACTTTGACACATGAGGGGAAGACTTTGACTCGTGATGGGAACACTTTGACACATGATGGGAACACTTTGACACACGATGGGTACACTTTGACACACGATGGGAACACTTTGACACACGATGGGAACACTTTGACTCGTGATGGGAACACTTTGACTCGTGATGGGAACACTTTGACACATGATGGGAACACTTTGACACATGATGGGAACACTTTGACGTGATGGGAACACTTTGACGGGAACACTTTGACACATGATGGGAACACTTTGACACATGATGGGAACACTTTGACACATGATGGGAACACTTTGACACATTATGGGAACACTTTGACACGTGATGGGAACACTTTGACACACGATGGGAACACTTTGACACGTGATGGGAACACTTTGACACATGATAGGAACACTTTGACACGTGATGGGAACACTTTGACACATGATGGGAACACTTTGACACGTGATGGGAACACTTTGACACGTGATGGGAACACTTTGACACGTGATGGGAACACTTTGACACATGATGGGAACACTTTGACACGTGATGGGAACACTTTGACACATGATGGGAACACTTTGACACACGATGGGAACACTTTGACACATAATGGGAACACTTTGACACATGAGGGGAAGACTTTGACTCGTGATGGGAACACTTTGACACATGATGGGAACACTTTGACACACGATGGGTACACTTTGACACACGATGGGAACACTTTGACACACGATGGGAACACTTTGACTCGTGATGGGAACACTTTGACTCGTGATGGGAACACTTTGACACATGATGGGAACACTTTGACGTGATGGGAACACTTTGACGGGAACACTTTGACACATGATGGGAACACTTTGACACATGATGGGAACACTTTGACACATGATGGGAACACTTTGACACATTATGGGAACACTTTGACACGTGATGGGAACACTTTGACACACGATGGGAACACTTTGACACGTGATGGGAACACTTTGACACATGATAGGAACACTTTGACACGTGATGGGAACACTTTGACACATGATGGGAACACTTTGACACGTGATGGGAACACTTTGACACGTGATGGGAACACTTTGACACGTGATGGGAACACTTTGACACATGATGGGAACACTTTGACACGTGATGGGAACACTTTGACACGTGATGGGAACACTTTGACACGTGATGGGAACACTTTGACACGTGATGGGAACACTTTGACACATGATGGGAACACTTTGACACATGATGGGAACACTTTGACACGTGATGGGAACACTTTGACTCGTGATGGGAACACTTTGACTCGTGATGGGAACACTTTGACACGTGATGGGAACACTTTGACACGTGATGGGAACACTTTGACACGTGATGGGAACACTTTGACACACGATGGGAACACTTTGACACACGATGGGAACACTTTGACTCGTGATGGGAACACTTTGACACATGATGGGAACACTTTGACACATGATGGGAACACTTTGACTCGTGATGGGAACACTTTGACACGTGATGGGAACACTTTGACACGTGATGGGAACACTTTGACACAGGATGGGAACACTTTGACTCGTGATGGGAACACTTTGATTCCTGATGGGAACACTTTGACACATGATGGGAACACTTTGACACATTATGGGAACACTTTAACACGTGATGGGAACACTTTGACACGTGATGGGAACACTTTGACACAGGATGGGAACACTTTGACACAAGATGGGAACACTTTGACACATGATGGGAACACTTTAACACAGGATGGGAACACTTTAACACAGGATGGGAACACTTTGCCACATGATGGGAACACTTTGACACAGGATGGGAACACTTTGACACGTGATGGGAACACTTTGACACGTGATGGGAACACTTTGACACGTGATGGGAACACTTTGACACATGATGGGAACACTTTGACACATGATGGGAACACTTTGACTCGTGATGGGAACACTTTGACTCGTAATGGGAACACTTTGACACGTGATGGGAACACTTTGACACGTGATGGGAACACTTTGACACAGGATGGGAACACTTTGACACGTGATGGGAACACTTTGACACGTGATGGGAACACTTTGACACACGATGGGAACACTTTGACACACGATGGGAACACTTTGACTCGTGATGGGAACACTTTGACACATGATGGGAACACTTTAACACAGGATGGGAACACTTTGACACATGATGGGAACACTTTGACACAGGATGGGAACACTTTGACACGTGATGGGAACACTTTGACACGTGATGGGAACACTTTGACACGTGATGGGAACACTTTGACACATGATGGGAACACTTTGACACATGATGGGAACACTTTGACACGTGATGGGAACACTTTGACACATGATGGGAACACTTTGACACGTGATGGGAACACTTTGACACGTGATGGGAACACTTTGACACATGATGGGAACACTTTGACACATGATGGGAACACTTTGACTCGTGATGGGAACACTTTGACTCGTGATGGGAACACTTTGACACGTGATGGGAACACTTTGACACGTGATGGGAACACTTTGACACAGGATGGGAACACTTTGACACGTGATGGGAACACTTTGACACACGATGGGAACGCTTTGACACACGATGGGAACACTTTGACTCGTGATGGGAACACTTTGACACATGATGGGAACACTTTGACACATGATGGGAACACTTTGACTCGTGATGGGAACACTTTGACACGTGATGGGAACACTTTGACACGTGATGGGAACACTTTGACACGTGATGGGAACACTTTGACACAGGATGGGAACACTTTGACTCGTGATGGGAACACTTTGACACATGATGGGAACACTTTGACACATGATGGGAACACTTTAACACGTGATGGGAACACTTTGACACGTGATGGGAACACTTTGACACAGGATGGGAACACTTTGACACAAGATGGGAACACTTTGACACATGATGGGAACACTTTAACACAGGATGGGAACACTTTAACACAGGATGGGAACACTTTAACACAGGATGGGAACACTTTGACACATGATGGGAACACTTTGACACAGGATGGGAACACTTTGACACGTGATGGGAACACTTTGACACGTGATGGGAACACTTTGACACGTGATGGGAACACTTTGACACAGAATGGGAACACTTTGACACGTGATGGGAACACTTTGACACATGATGGGAACACTTTGACACGTGATGGGAACACTTTGACACGTGATGGGAACACTTTGACACATGATGGGAACACTTTGACTCGTGATGGGAACACTTTGACACAGGATGGGAACACTTTGACACAAGATGGGAACACTTTGACACAAGATGGGAACACTTTGACACAAGATGGGAACACTTTGACACATGATGGGAACACTTTAACACGTGATGGGAACACTTTGACACATGATGGGAACACTTTGACACACGATGGGAACACTTTAACACGTGATGGGAACACTTTGACACAGAATGGGAACACTTTGACACAGAATGGGAACACTTTGACACGTGATGGGAACACTTTGACACATGATGGGAACACTTTGACACATGATGGGAACACTTTGACACGTGATGGGAACACTTTGACACGTGATGGGAACACTTTGACACATGATGGGAACACTTTGACACGTGATGGGAACACTTTGACACGTGATGGGAACACTTTGACACAGAATGGGAACACTTTGACACGTGATGGGAACACTTTGACACAGGATGGGAACACTTTGACACAAGATGGGAACACTTTGACACGTGATGGGAACACTTTAACACGTGATGGGAACACTTTGACACATGATGGGAACACTTTGACACACGATGGGAACACTTTAACACGTGATGGGAACACTTTGACACAGAATGGGAACACTTTGACACAGAATGGGAACACTTTGACACGTGATGGGAACACTTTGACACAGGATGGGAACACTTTGACACAAGATGGGAACACTTTAACACAGGATGGGAACACTTTGACACATGATGGGAACACTTTGACACAGGATGGGAACACTTTGACACGTGATGGGAACACTTTGACACGTGATGGGAACACTTTGACACGTGATGGGAACACTTTGACACGTGATGGGAACACTTTGACACATGATGGGAACACTTTGACACATGATGGGAATACTTTGACACATAATGGGAACACTTTGATACAGAATGGGAACACTTTGACACGTGATGGGAACACTTTGACACGTGATGGGAACACTTTGACACGTGATGGGAACACTTTGACACGTAATGGGAACACTTTGACACGTGATGGGAACACTTGACACGTGATGGGAACACTTTAACACGTGATGGGAACACTTTGACACATGATGGGAACACTTTGACACATGATGGGAACACTTTGACACAGAATGGGAACACTTTGACACGTGATGGGAACACTTTGACACATGATGGGAACACTTTGACACACGATGGGAACACTTTGACACACGATGGGAACACTTTGACACGTGATGGGAACACTTTGACACATGATGGGAACACTTTGACACAGAATGAGAACACTTTGACACGTGATGGGAACACTTTGACACGTGACGGGAACACTTTAACACGTGACGGGAACACTTTGACACGTGACGGGAACACTTTGACACGTGACGGGAACACTTTGACACGTGACGGGAACACTTTGACACGTGACGGGAACACTTTGACACGTGATGGGAACACTTTGACACACGATGGGAACACTTTGACACACGATGGGAACACTTTGACACACGATGGGAACACTTTGACACACGATGGGAACACTTTGACACACGATGGGAACACTTTGACACACGATGGGAACACTTTGACACGTGATGGGAACACTTTGACACGTGATGGGAACACTTTGACGGGAACACTTTGACACATGATGGGAACACTTTGACACATGATGGGAACACTTTGACACGTGATGGGAACACTTTGACACATGATGAGAACACTTTGACACGTGATGGGAACACTTTGACGGGAACACTTTGACACATGATGGGAACACTTTGACACATGATAGGAACACTTTGACACATGATGGGAACACTTTGACACATGATGGGAACACTTTAACACATTATGGGAACACTTTGACACGTGATGGGAACACTTTGACACATTATGGGAACACTTTGACACGTGATGGGAACACTTTGACACACGATGGGAACACTTTGACACGTGATGGGAACACTTTGACACATGATGGGAACACTTTGACACATGATGGGAACACTTTGACACGTGATGGGAACACTTTGACACATGATGGGAACACTTTGACACGTGATGGGAACACTTTGACACGTGATGGGAACACTTTGACACGTGATGGGAACACTTTGACACGTGATGGGAACACTTTGACACATGATGGGAACACTTTGACACATGATGGGAACACTTTGACACATGATGGGAACACTTTGACACGTGATGGGAACACTTTAACACAGGATGGGAACACTTTGACACGTGATGGGAACACTTTGACACGTGATGGGAACACTTTGACACGTGATGGGAACACTTTGACACATGATGGGAACACTTTGACACACGATGGGAACACTTTGACACATGATGGGAACACTTTGACACACGATGGGAACACTTTGACTCGTGATGGGAACACTTTGACACATGATGGGAACACTTTGACACACGATGGGAACACTTTGACACATAATGGGAACACTTTGACACATGAGGGGAAGACTTTGACTCGTGATGGGAACACTTTGACACATGATGGGAACACTTTGACACACGATGGGTACACTTTGACACACGATGGGAACACTTTGACACACGATGGGAACACTTTGACTCGTGATGGGAACACTTTGACTCGTGATGGGAACACTTTGACACATGATGGGAACACTTTGACGTGATGGGAACACTTTGACGGGAACACTTTGACACATGATGGGAACACTTTGACACATGATGGGAACACTTTGACACATGATGGGAACACTTTGACACATTATGGGAACACTTTGACACGTGATGGGAACACTATGACACTTTATGGGAACACTTTGACACGTGATGGGAACACTTTGACACACGATGGGAACACTTTGACACGTGATGGGAACACTTTGACACATGATGGGAACACTTTGACACGTGATGGGAACACTTTGACACATGATGGGAACACTTTGACACGTGATGGGAACACTTTGACACGTGATGGGAACACTTTGACACATGATGGGAACACTTTGACACATGATGGGAACACTTTGACACGTGATGGGAACACTTTGACACATGATGGGAACACTTTGACACGTGATGGGAACACTTTGACACGTGATGGGAACACTTTGACACGTGATGGGAACACTTTAACACATGATGGGAACACTTTGACTCGTGATGGGAACACTTTGACACGTGATGGGAACACTTTGACACGTGATGGGAACACTTTGACACAGGATGGGAACACTTTGACACGTGATGGGAACACTTTGACACGTGATGGGAACACTTTGACACACGATGGGAACACTTTGACACACGATGGGAACACTTTGACACACGATGGGAACACTTTGACTCGTGATGGGAACACTTTGACACATGATGGGAACACTTTGACACATGATGGGAACACTTTGACTCGTGATGGGAACACTTTGACTCGTGATGGGAACACTTTGACTCGTGATGGGAACACTTTGACACGTGATGGGAACACTTTGACACAGGATGGGAACACTTTGACTCGTGATGGGAACACTTTGACTCCTGATGGGAACACTTTGACACATGATGGGAACACTTTGACACGTGATGGGAACACTTTGACACGTGATGGGAACACTTTGACTCGTGATGGGAACACTTTGACACGTGATGGGAACACTTTGACACACGATGGGAACACTTTGACACACGATGGGAACACTTTGACACACGATGGGAACACTTTGACACGTGATGGGAACACTTTGACACATGATGGGAACACTTTGACACAGAATGAGAACACTTTGACACGTGATGGGAACACTTTGACACGTGACGGGAACACTTTAACACGTGACGGGAACACTTTGACACGTGACGGGAACACTTTGACACGTGACGGGAACACTTTGACACGTGACGGGAACACTTTGACACGTGACGGGAACACTTTGACACGTGACGGGAACACTTTGACACACGATGGGAACACTTTGACACACGATGGGAACACTTTGACACACGATGGGAACACTTTGACACACGATGGGAACACTTTGACACACGATGGGAACACTTTGACACGTGATGGGAACACTTTGACACGTGATGGGAACACTTTGACGGGAACACTTTGACACATGATGGGAACACTTTGACACATGATGGGAACACTTTGACACGTGATGGGAACACTTTGACACATGATGAGAACACTTTGACACGTGATGGGAACACTTTGACGGGAACACTTTGACACATGATGGGAACACTTTGACACATGATAGGAACACTTTGACACATGATGGGAACACTTTGACACATGATGGGAACACTTTAACACATTATGGGAACACTTTGACACGTGATGGGAACACTTTGACACATTATGGGAACACTTTGACACGTGATGGGAACACTTTGACACACGATGGGAACACTTTGACACGTGATGGGAACACTTTGACACATGATGGGAACACTTTGACACATGATGGGAACACTTTGACACGTGATGGGAACACTTTGACACATGATGGGAACACTTTGACACGTGATGGGAACACTTTGACACGTGATGGGAACACTTTGACACGTGATGGGAACACTTTGACACGTGATGGGAACACTTTGACACATGATGGGAACACTTTGACACATGATGGGAACACTTTGACACATGATGGGAACACTTTGACACGTGATGGGAACACTTTAACACAGGATGGGAACACTTTGACACGTGATGGGAACACTTTGACACGTGATGGGAACACTTTGACACGTGATGGGAACACTTTGACACATGATGGGAACACTTTGACACACGATGGGAACACTTTGACACATGATGGGAACACTTTGACACACGATGGGAACACTTTGACTCGTGATGGGAACACTTTGACACATGATGGGAACACTTTGACACACGATGGGAACACTTTGACACATAATGGGAACACTTTGACACATGAGGGGAAGACTTTGACTCGTGATGGGAACACTTTGACACATGATGGGAACACTTTGACACACGATGGGTACACTTTGACACACGATGGGAACACTTTGACACACGATGGGAACACTTTGACTCGTGATGGGAACACTTTGACTCGTGATGGGAACACTTTGACACATGATGGGAACACTTTGACGTGATGGGAACACTTTGACGGGAACACTTTGACACATGATGGGAACACTTTGACACGTGATGGGAACACTTTGACACATGATGGGAACACTTTGACACGTGATGGGAACACTTTGACACATGATGGGAACACTTTGACACGTGATGGGAACACTTTGACACGTGATGGGAACACTTTGACACATGATGGGAACACTTTGACACATGATGGGAACACTTTGACACATTATGGGAACACTTTGACACGTGATGGGAACACTATGACACTTTATGGGAACACTTTGACACGTGATGGGAACACTTTGACACACGATGGGAACACTTTGACACGTGATGGGAACACTTTGACACATGATGGGAACACTTTGACACGTGATGGGAACACTTTGACACATGATGGGAACACTTTGACACGTGATGGGAACACTTTGACACGTGATGGGAACACTTTGACACATGATGGGAACACTTTGACACATGATGGGAACACTTTGACACGTGATGGGAACACTTTGACACATGATGGGAACACTTTGACACGTGATGGGAACACTTTGACACGTGATGGGAACACTTTGACACGTGATGGGAACACTTTAACACATGATGGGAACACTTTGACTCGTGATGGGAACACTTTGACACGTGATGGGAACACTTTGACACGTGATGGGAACACTTTGACACAGGATGGGAACACTTTGACACGTGATGGGAACACTTTGACACGTGATGGGAACACTTTGACACACGATGGGAACACTTTGACACACGATGGGAACACTTTGACACACGATGGGAACACTTTGACTCGTGATGGGAACACTTTGACACATGATGGGAACACTTTGACACATGATGGGAACACTTTGACTCGTGATGGGAACACTTTGACTCGTGATGGGAACACTTTGACTCGTGATGGGAACACTTTGACACGTGATGGGAACACTTTGACACAGGATGGGAACACTTTGACTCGTGATGGGAACACTTTGACTCCTGATGGGAACACTTTGACACATGATGGGAACACTTTGACACGTGATGGGAACACTTTGACACGTGATGGGAACACTTTGACTCGTGATGGGAACACTTTGACACGTGATGGGAACACTTTGACACACGATGGGAACACTTTGACACACGATGGGAACACTTTGACTCGTGATGGGAACACTTTGACACATGATGGGAACACTTTGACACAGGATGGGAACACTTTGACTCGTGATGGGAACACTTTGACTCGTGATGGGAACACTTTGACACGTGATGGGAACACTTTGACACACGATGGGAACACTTTGACACATGATGGGAACACTTTGACACACGATGGGAACACTTTGACACATGATGGGAACACTTTGACACATGATGGGAACACTTTGACACACGATGGGAACACTTTGACTCGTGATGGGAACACTTTGACACGTGATGGGAACACTTTGACACATGATGGGAACACTTTGACACATGATGGGAACACTTTGACACGTGATGGGAACACTTTGACACATGATGGGAACACTTTGACACGTGATGGGAACACTTTGACACGTGATGGGAACACTTTGACACGTGATGGGAACACTTTGACACGTGATGGGAACACTTTGACACATGATGGGAACACTTTGACACATGATGGGAACACTTTGACACATGATGGGAACACTTTGACACGTGATGGGAACACTTTAACACAGGATGGGAACACTTTGACACGTGATGGGAACACTTTGACACGTGATGGGAACACTTTGACACGTGATGGGAACACTTTGACACATGATGGGAACACTTTGACACACGATGGGAACACTTTGACACATGATGGGAACACTTTGACACACGATGGGAACACTTTGACTCGTGATGGGAACACTTTGACACATGATGGGAACACTTTGACACACGATGGGAACACTTTGACACATAATGGGAACACTTTGACACATGAGGGGAAGACTTTGACTCGTGATGGGAACACTTTGACACATGATGGGAACACTTTGACACACGATGGGTACACTTTGACACACGATGGGAACACTTTGACACACGATGGGAACACTTTGACTCGTGATGGGAACACTTTGACTCGTGATGGGAACACTTTGACACATGATGGGAACACTTTGACGTGATGGGAACACTTTGACGGGAACACTTTGACACATGATGGGAACACTTTGACACATGATGGGAACACTTTGACACATGATGGGAACACTTTGACACATTATGGGAACACTTTGACACGTGATGGGAACACTATGACACTTTATGGGAACACTTTGACACGTGATGGGAACACTTTGACACACGATGGGAACACTTTGACACGTGATGGGAACACTTTGACACATGATGGGAACACTTTGACACGTGATGGGAACACTTTGACACATGATGGGAACACTTTGACACGTGATGGGAACACTTTGACACGTGATGGGAACACTTTGACACATGATGGGAACACTTTGACACATGATGGGAACACTTTGACACGTGATGGGAACACTTTGACACATGATGGGAACACTTTGACACGTGATGGGAACACTTTGACACGTGATGGGAACACTTTGACACGTGATGGGAACACTTTAACACATGATGGGAACACTTTGACTCGTGATGGGAACACTTTGACACGTGATGGGAACACTTTGACACGTGATGGGAACACTTTGACACAGGATGGGAACACTTTGACACGTGATGGGAACACTTTGACACGTGATGGGAACACTTTGACACACGATGGGAACACTTTGACACACGATGGGAACACTTTGACACACGATGGGAACACTTTGACTCGTGATGGGAACACTTTGACACATGATGGGAACACTTTGACACATGATGGGAACACTTTGACTCGTGATGGGAACACTTTGACTCGTGATGGGAACACTTTGACTCGTGATGGGAACACTTTGACACGTGATGGGAACACTTTGACACAGGATGGGAACACTTTGACTCGTGATGGGAACACTTTGACTCCTGATGGGAACACTTTGACACATGATGGGAACACTTTGACACGTGATGGGAACACTTTGACACGTGATGGGAACACTTTGACTCGTGATGGGAACACTTTGACACGTGATGGGAACACTTTGACACACGATGGGAACACTTTGACACACGATGGGAACACTTTGACACACGATGGGAACACTTTGACACGTGATGGGAACACTTTGACACATGATGGGAACACTTTGACACAGAATGAGAACACTTTGACACGTGATGGGAACACTTTGACACGTGACGGGAACACTTTAACACGTGACGGGAACACTTTGACACGTGACGGGAACACTTTGACACGTGACGGGAACACTTTGACACGTGACGGGAACACTTTGACACGTGACGGGAACACTTTGACACGTGACGGGAACACTTTGACACACGATGGGAACACTTTGACACACGATGGGAACACTTTGACACACGATGGGAACACTTTGACACACGATGGGAACACTTTGACACACGATGGGAACACTTTGACACGTGATGGGAACACTTTGACACGTGATGGGAACACTTTGACGGGAACACTTTGACACATGATGGGAACACTTTGACACATGATGGGAACACTTTGACACGTGATGGGAACACTTTGACACATGATGAGAACACTTTGACACGTGATGGGAACACTTTGACGGGAACACTTTGACACATGATGGGAACACTTTGACACATGATAGGAACACTTTGACACATGATGGGAACACTTTGACACATGATGGGAACACTTTAACACATTATGGGAACACTTTGACACGTGATGGGAACACTTTGACACATTATGGGAACACTTTGACACGTGATGGGAACACTTTGACACACGATGGGAACACTTTGACACGTGATGGGAACACTTTGACACATGATGGGAACACTTTGACACATGATGGGAACACTTTGACACGTGATGGGAACACTTTGACACATGATGGGAACACTTTGACACGTGATGGGAACACTTTGACACGTGATGGGAACACTTTGACACGTGATGGGAACACTTTGACACGTGATGGGAACACTTTGACACATGATGGGAACACTTTGACACATGATGGGAACACTTTGACACATGATGGGAACACTTTGACACGTGATGGGAACACTTTAACACAGGATGGGAACACTTTGACACGTGATGGGAACACTTTGACACGTGATGGGAACACTTTGACACGTGATGGGAACACTTTGACACATGATGGGAACACTTTGACACACGATGGGAACACTTTGACACATGATGGGAACACTTTGACACACGATGGGAACACTTTGACTCGTGATGGGAACACTTTGACACATGATGGGAACACTTTGACACACGATGGGAACACTTTGACACATAATGGGAACACTTTGACACATGAGGGGAAGACTTTGACTCGTGATGGGAACACTTTGACACATGATGGGAACACTTTGACACACGATGGGTACACTTTGACACACGATGGGAACACTTTGACACACGATGGGAACACTTTGACTCGTGATGGGAACACTTTGACTCGTGATGGGAACACTTTGACACATGATGGGAACACTTTGACGTGATGGGAACACTTTGACGGGAACACTTTGACACATGATGGGAACACTTTGACACGTGATGGGAACACTTTGACACATGATGGGAACACTTTGACACGTGATGGGAACACTTTGACACATGATGGGAACACTTTGACACGTGATGGGAACACTTTGACACGTGATGGGAACACTTTGACACATGATGGGAACACTTTGACACATGATGGGAACACTTTGACACATTATGGGAACACTTTGACACGTGATGGGAACACTATGACACTTTATGGGAACACTTTGACACGTGATGGGAACACTTTGACACACGATGGGAACACTTTGACACGTGATGGGAACACTTTGACACATGATGGGAACACTTTGACACGTGATGGGAACACTTTGACACATGATGGGAACACTTTGACACGTGATGGGAACACTTTGACACGTGATGGGAACACTTTGACACATGATGGGAACACTTTGACACATGATGGGAACACTTTGACACGTGATGGGAACACTTTGACACATGATGGGAACACTTTGACACGTGATGGGAACACTTTGACACGTGATGGGAACACTTTGACACGTGATGGGAACACTTTAACACATGATGGGAACACTTTGACTCGTGATGGGAACACTTTGACACGTGATGGGAACACTTTGACACGTGATGGGAACACTTTGACACAGGATGGGAACACTTTGACACGTGATGGGAACACTTTGACACGTGATGGGAACACTTTGACACACGATGGGAACACTTTGACACACGATGGGAACACTTTGACACACGATGGGAACACTTTGACTCGTGATGGGAACACTTTGACACATGATGGGAACACTTTGACACATGATGGGAACACTTTGACTCGTGATGGGAACACTTTGACTCGTGATGGGAACACTTTGACTCGTGATGGGAACACTTTGACACGTGATGGGAACACTTTGACACAGGATGGGAACACTTTGACTCGTGATGGGAACACTTTGACTCCTGATGGGAACACTTTGACACATGATGGGAACACTTTGACACGTGATGGGAACACTTTGACACGTGATGGGAACACTTTGACTCGTGATGGGAACACTTTGACACGTGATGGGAACACTTTGACACACGATGGGAACACTTTGACACACGATGGGAACACTTTGACTCGTGATGGGAACACTTTGACACATGATGGGAACACTTTGACACAGGATGGGAACACTTTGACTCGTGATGGGAACACTTTGACTCGTGATGGGAACACTTTGACACGTGATGGGAACACTTTGACACACGATGGGAACACTTTGACACACGATGGGAACACTTTGACACACGATGGGAACACTTTGACTCGTGATGGGAACACTTTGACACATGATGGGAACACTTTGACACATGATGGGAACACTTTGACACATGATGGGAACACTTTGACACATGATGGGAACACTTTGACACGTGATGGGAACACTTTAACACAGGATGGGAACACTTTGACACGTGATGGGAACACTTTGACTCGTGATGGGAACACTTTGACACAGGATGGGAACACTTTGACACATGATGGGAACACTTTGACACATGATGGGAACACTTTGACACATGATGGGAACACTTTGACACAGGATGGGAACACTTTGACACGTGATGGGAACACTTTGACACGTGATGGGAACACTTTGACTCGTGATGGGAACACTTTGACACATGATGGGAACACTTTGACACATGATGGGAACACTTTGACACATGATGGGAACACTTTGACACAGGATGGGAACACTTTGACACGTGATGGGAACACTTTGACACGTGATGGGAACACTTTGACTCGTGATGGGAACACTTTGACACATGATGGGAACACTTTGACACAGGATGGGAACACTTTGACACGTGATGGGAACACTTTGACACGTGATGGGAACACTTTGACTCGTGATGGGAACACTTTGACACATGATGGGAACACTTTGACACAGGATGGGAACACTTTGACACAGGATGGGAACACTTTGACACGTGATGGGAACACTTTGACACGTGATGGGAACACTTTGACACATGATGGCCAAGGACAAGCTTGTTTACCAATCTGGAAAATTTCCTGATTACCCGGAATTACCAGGCATTTCACCCCATTGAAAATGAATGGGCAATATACAAACCTCTCCATATCCCACATTTCTCATCCGGTTTGAACCAGTCATGAAACATCTCCTGATTACCTGGAATTACCAGGAATTTCCCCCCATTGAAAATTAATGGGCAATTTACAAACCTCTCCATATCCCACATTTCTCAACCAATTTTAACCGTTCCAACATCCACACACTTCATTCACCCTGGACAATTAAGCCAAAATGTTTCCCAATCGGGAAAATTTCCTGATTACCCGGAATTACCAGGAATTTTTACCAATTGAAAATAAATGGGCAATACAAAAACCTCTCCATATCTTACATTTGTCATCCAATTTGAACCAGTCATGAGCATTTCCTGATTACCTGAAATTACCAGGAATTTCCCCCCCATTGAAAATGAACGGGTAATATACAAACCTCTCCATATCCCACATTTCTCAACCGATTTGAACCGTTCCAACATCCACACACTCCACTCACCCTGGATATTCAAGCCAGATTGTTTCTCAGTCGGGAAAATTTCCTGATTACCCGGAATTACCAGGAATTTCCCCCAATTGAAAATAAACGGGCAATACAAAAACCTCTCCATATCTTACATTTATCATCCGATTTGAACCAGTCATGAGCATTTCCTGATTACCTGAAATTACCAGGAATTTCCCCCCATTTGAAAATGAATGGGCAATATACAAACCTCTCCATATCCCACATTTCTCAACCGATTCGAACCGTTCCAACATCCACACACTCCACTCATCCTGGATATTCAAGCAAGTTTGTTTACCAATCTGGAAAATTTTCCCGATTACCCGGAATTACCAGGAATTTCCCCCCCATTGAAAATGAACGGGCAATATACAAACCTCTCCATATCCCACATTTCTCAACAGATTCGAACCGTTCCAACATCCACACACTCCACTCACCCTGGACATTTAAGCCAAATTGTTTCCCAATCTGGAAAATTTGCCTGATTACCCGGAATTACCAGGAATCCCCCCCCCCCCATTTGAAAATGAATGGGCAATATACAAACCTCTCCATATCCCACATTTCTCAACCGATTCGAACCGTTCCAACATCCACACACTCCACTCACCCTGGACATTCAAGCAAGTTTGTTTACCAATATGGAAAATTTGCCTGATTACCCGGAATTACCAGGAATTTCCCCCCCGTTGAAAATGAACGGGCAATATACAACCCTCTCCATATCCCACATTTCTCAACCGATTCGAACCGTTCCAACATCCACACACTCCACTCACCCTGGACATTCAAGCCAGATTGTTTCTCAATCGGGAACATTTCCTGATTACCCGGAATTACCAGGAATTTCCCCCAATTGAAAATAAATGGGCAATACAAAAACCTCTCCATATCCCACATTTCTCATCCGATTTAAACCAGTCATGAGCATTTCCTGATTACCTGAAATTACCAGGAATTTCCCCCCATTGAAAATGAACGGGCAATATACAAACCTCTCCATATCCCACATTTCTCAACCGATTTGAACCGTTCCAACATCCACACACTCCACTCACCCTGGACATTCAAGCCAGATTGTTTCTCAATCGGGAACATTTCCTGATTACCCGGAATTACCAGGAATTTCCCCCAATTGAAAATAAATGGGCAATACAAAAACCTCTCCATATCCCACATTTCTCATCCGATTTAAACCAGTCATGAGCATTTCCTGATTACCTGAAATTACCAGGAATTTCCCCCCATTGAAAATGAACGGGCAATATACAAACCTCTCCATATCCCACATTTCTCAACCGATTTGAACCGTTCCAACATCCACACACTCCACTCACCCTGGACATTCAAGCATTTCAGTTCCGTTCACGTATCTTGGCGGTTTGGCATCTGGCGCACATATGGTATTTACACCGGAATCCCTACCGGCATCGCACATTCTAGTTATTTAATGTTTTACAAGCGATTTTTGGTCCTGAAATGTGTCGGGTGTGTCTGCAGGTATGGTATATTCCACCAGGATCATTTGTTTAGTCCTTGATGATGTAGAGGCGGG
>NC_084739.1:2043494-2155994 GCF_033978785.1 Entelurus aequoreus | reverse complement strand
GTCGATCAAGGCCTTGAAGGAGCCATCTGCAACCAGACACTGATGTTGTGGTTACCGTGAGATCATCCATGAATGCTCTAATCGGAGGTTGCCGGGTGCCGGATTTGGACAAAGGGCCTCTGCACTCTACTTCCGCAGACTTCACAAGCATATTCATGGCCAGTGCAAACAGGGACACAGAGATTGTACAGCCTGTGATGATACCTTTCTCTAGACGATGCCAATCTGATGTCGAAGTGCCAGAGGACACCCTCAGACTAAAGTTGTTGTAATAGTCGAGGATGAGATTGCAAATCTTCTCTGGAACGTGGTATCTGCTCAGAGACAACTCCACCAACTTGTGTGGAATTGATCCATAAGCATTGGCGAGGTCCAGCCACAGTACTGTCAAATCGCCTCTGTTCTCTCGTGCCTCACGGATCAGCTGTGTTACCACACCAGTGTGTTCGATGCACCCTGGAACTCCTGGGACTCCTCCCTTCTGCACCGAGGTGTCAATATAGGTGTTCTTCAGGAGAAATCCCATGAGGCGATTGGAAACGATTTTGAAGAAGGTCTTGCACTCAACACTGAGGAGGGAGATTGTCCTAAACTGCTCGATGTTCCTTGCATTTTCCTCCTTGGGAATCCATACTCCCTCTGCGTACGTCCACTGCTGAGGTACTTTCCCTCTTTTCCAGATCACCCGGAAGATCTTCCAAAGACGCTCCAACAGGCGGGGACACTGTTTGAAAACCTTGTACGGAACTCCACTTGGGCCTGGTGCTGATGCTGCTCTGGCAGATTTGATTGCCTCTTTAACTTCCTTCAGGGTGGGTTCACTGATGTCGAACAGGATGCAGGGTTCTGGTGGGCATATGAGGGCTGCACAGTGGCCGAGGTCTTGCTCTCTCATGCCGTCGCTGTAGGTGTTCTTGATGTGGAGGTTGATTTCCTCCTCGGGACATGAGAGTTGACCACTGCGTTTCTCTCCCAGCAGCTTCTTTGTGAATCCAAATGGATTTGCAATGAAGGCACTGCGCTTGCGGGCCCTTTCCTTGCCTCTCTTCCTGTGCCACTCGGCACGTCGCAGGGTGAGTAGCCTATCCCTTACCACACCCCTCAGTTCTGCCAAGGCTGCCTTCTCATTCTCGCTTGCCTTCCTGTACTGGCTCCTGAGTACTCTCAGTTCTTGTCTGAGTTGGGAAATCTTGGTTTCCCGCCGGTTTGGAATTGGTGCTGCAGTGGTAGTCTTGGTGGCACGTTGTTCCTTTATGCCAAACCTGTCTGATGCAATGCCAATTATGAATGTGCTCATTGTCTTGAGCCTCTGGTCCACATTACCCTTGGCTGTTGCTTCCAGGGCTGTATTAACATCTTCATCAAACTGTTTCCACTCTGACTCCTTGTTGGCAGCGGGCCACAATATCCGACGATGCTCTGACGGTCTGCTTTGGGGTTGCGCCGGTGGTGCTTGGAGGTTCTGGGCACTGTGGGGAGTGTCCGGGCCTAGATCCTCCTCCGTCTCATCAGGTGCCGTACAGGGTACTGGCACTGTGCGTTGCGCCACGGGTTTCCTTAGGCAGCCCATCTTGGTCTGGTGTATCTTTAGACCCGTCGGGTTTTTGCAGACCTTGCCACATTTGCAGACTGCACTCGTAGTCAATTGTCCATTCGCAGGGATCGTTACCAGAAAATCTGTCCGTTCGGGGCGCTCATTCTCCCCCCCTCTCGGGCGCCCCTGGGGGTATATCTCTTTAGGGTTTTTCGTAGCTTTGTATGGGTGCTCCCTTGCGAGAGCTGCAGCTTGGGATGCTACCCCTCCCTGCCCCGGTTGCCGTCTTTCCGGGCTGTCAACTGTCTCTCCAATTGTCACCACACTTTCGGGGTTGTCATCCAGCCTCTTCCTGGAAGTCAATGGCGATGCCATACTGGATTAGTACTATAATACACCTCATGGTGCAACCTGGACACATCATCAGTGATTCTCCCGGGGTCATACACACATATATATATATATATATATATATATATATATATATATATATATATATATATATATATATATATATATATATATATACATATATATATATATATATATACACACATATATATATATATATATATATATATATATATATATATATATATATATATATATATATATATATATATATATATACATATATATATATATATATATATATACACACATATATATATATATATATATATATATATATATGTATATATATATATATACATACATATATATATATACAGGTAAAAGCCAGTAATTTAGAATATTTTGAAAAACTTGATTTATCTCAGTAATTGCATTCAAAAGGTGTAATTTGTACATTATATTTATTCATTGCACACAGACTGATGCATTCAAATGTTTATTTCATTTAATTTTGATGATTTGAAGTGGCAACAAATGAAAATCCAAAATTCCGTGTGTCACAAAATTAGAATATTACTTAAGGCTAATACAAAAAAGGGATTTTTAGAAATGTTGGCCAACTGAAAAGTATGAAAATGAAAAATATGAGCATGTACAATACTCAATACTTGGTTGGAGCTCCTTTTGCCTCAATTACTGCGTTAATGCGGCGTGGCATGGAGTCGATGAGTTTCTGGCACTGCTCAGGTGTTATGAGAGCCCAGGTTGCTCTGATAGTGGCCTTCAACTCTTCTGCGTTTTTGGCTCTGGCATTCTGCATCTTCCTTTTCACAATACCCCACAGATTTTCTATGGGGCTAAGGTCAGGGGAGTTGGCGGGCCAATTTAGAACAGAAATACCATGGTCCGTAAACCAGGCACGGGTAGATTTTGCGCTGTGTGCAGGCGCCAAGTCCTGTTGGAACTTGAAATCTCCATCTCCATAGAGCAGGTCAGCAGCAGGAAGCATGAAGTGCTCTAAAACTTACTGGTAGACGGCTGCGTTGACCCTGGAAAAAAGAGCTGGACTGCTGCTGAGTGGTCCAAAGTCATGTTTTCTGACGAAAGCAAATTTTGCATTTCCTTTGGAAATCGAGGTCCCAGAGTCTGGAGGAAGACAGGAGAGGCACAGGATCCACGTTGCCAGAAGTCTAGTGTAAAGTTTCCACCATCAGTGATGGTTTGGGGTGCCATGTCATCTGCTGGTGTCGGTCCACTCTGTTTCCTGAGATCCAGGGTCAACGCAGCCGTGTGCATGTATATGTACATATGCATTTGTGTGTATATATGTATATGTACATATGGATGTGTGTATATATGCGTCTGTACATATGCATATGTGTCTATATGTAGATATATACAGTATGTTTATGTATGTATATATATATACATAAAAAAAACAAAAAAAAAACATTAAAAAATAAATAAATAATAAAATAAAAAAATAAAAAATAAATAAAAATAAATAAAAATAAATAAATTAAAAAAAATTAAAAAAAAACATTAAAAAATAAATAAATAATAAAATAAAAAAATAAAAATAAATAAAAATAAATAAATTAAAAAAAAAAAAAAAAAAAAAAGTATATATATATATATATATATATATATATGTGTACTGTACATTTTTTTATCAAAACAAGCATAAATACATGTCATGAAATAAAAAATATTCCAAACTTCATCTACAACTATCAACATAAAACAATATATTTTACATATTTATATTAATTTTTTATTTAAAAAAAAAAAACTGTTTTATAGTAAAAAATGACGAATAAAAATACATACATACACAATTAAAACCGATTATTTCTTACATAGAATACAATTTGTATAATATTAGGAAACGGGGCTTTGTGCAGATGAAAATGTTTCCCCTCAAAGGGTTCTCACATGCCTGGAATTATTATAAGAAAAATCAACACGTGATGTCATTAAATACACAAAGTCATTTATTTCTTTAGCTTGCAGTCATCGCTGAGTATTGAAGTATTTTTAAAGGCACAGTTTTTGCACCACATGGAATCGTCGAGCGGAGTGCCGGAGAAGCGCAAAGCAACGTGTGTAGAATTGCACAATGGTGTATACTGGTGTTGTAAGATCATTGTTTATTTTCCTGCGGGGAGCAGCTTCAATGGCTCCGGTGCGATGAGAGACATATTTACATCACTTCACCACCGACCGCAGCTGCCTTCCCCCCTTTTTGTTTACTTGGAACATATTTTCCTCATTTACGGCAGAGAAAAAGTCTTCTCCGGTTTGGAAGCAGAAATTAGCGTGCATGCAGGGGGAAATTCTTGAGGGTGTATCGCCTCCATATGGTCTGCTTTTACACCACTAAAACACATTCCTGCCCCAGCAGCACGCTCGGAGGCCCCCCGGGCTCGCCGTGACTCAGGTGTGTCCACGTGGACCAGACGCCCGGGTCCTGGAACGGCTGCAGCATATGTCACGCCGAGCCAATGGGGAGGACAGCCAGGGGGGGGGGGGGCTTACTCATCTCATGGAGGCGGTGAGAATGCTGCGGCACCTATCATCAGGCTCATGTTGTCATGCCAAGGAGGAGGAGAGGAAAGATGGCGCTTTGTGGAGTCATCACCTTCAGAGGTTCTACCAGACCTTCTTCATCAGCGAAGAGCACTTGGCCACAACATGGGCTGGAAAATGGTCGTCCAAGAACCAGGAAGTAGCCTTTCAGCTAACAAACAAACCATGTTTTCTGTCATGTTCAAACACTGTTCAAACATTATTAAACAGGCAAGAAGCAAGGAATCATGCAGAGACAGAGTTAAATTTAGCTCGTTTTGGGCTGTATTCTAGTTAAAGAACCAACCTACGCTCTAAAGCCCAGCCCACGTGCTCCTCTATTTATTTGGGAGGTCCCCGGTTACATCACTGAGGCCGCCTCACATTTCATGCGAAGCAGCTTCCAGTACGCACAATACGTGACGGGATGTGCTGGGGGCCTTGCGGTTGCCTTGTCTCTGCTTCGTCTGCGTGCTGTCGTCTTATCTTCGTTGAGGTCCTTGAAGTCCTCGGCTGTTAGTGGGCTAAGGCAAACAAAATATCTGCGGCGAGGCTACCCCTCATATGCCGCGACTGATGACAAGTTTTGTCCTTGCACAGATAGAAAAGTACAACTTGAGCACAATAGCTAATAACTAGAGATGTCTATAGCTGATAAATGCTTTAAAATGTAATATCGGAAATTATCGGTATCGTTTTTTAAATTTTATTTTAGTTTTTTTGTTATTTTTTAAATAAATCAACATAAAAAACACAAGATACACTTACAATTAGTGCACCAACCCTCCGTCCCCCATTCACACTCATTCACACAAAAGGGTTGTTTCTTTCTGTTATTAATATTCTGCTTCCTACATTATATATCAATATATATCAATACAGTCTGCAAGGAATACAGTCCGTAAGCACACATGACTGGTCCACTAATAGTACTAACCTTTAACAGTTAATTTGACCCATTTTCATTCATTACTAGTTTCTATGTAACTGTTTTTATATTGTTTTACTTTCTTTTTTATTCAAGAAAATGTTTTTAATTTATTTATCTTATTTTATTTTATTCATTTTTTTAAAAAGTACCTTATCTTCACCATACCTGGTTGTCCAAATTAGGCATACTAATGTGTTAATTCCACGACTGTATATATCGGTATCAGTAATTAAGAGTTGGACAATATCGAATATGGGCAAAAAGCCATTATCGGACATCCCTACCAATAACTATAGCAACGGCCTTTAAGCATAAGAGTCGCGTGATAACTAACACATCATTATTCTAACATTTTCCCTCTTTTAGACTGGTTTACTTCCATTTTTTCCCGTTCCAGGAGGTATACAACCTCACAACCCTTTAGCCTCCGAGCTAACAAACGGATGGATAAACACAAAAATGGCTTCTGTAATATTTTCACCGTTTTGGAAGAGTTAATTATTATCATTTCAGACAGCTACAGCCATTTCCCTGCCCCCAGGAAGTAGACCGTCATCGTAACACTGTCAGGTAAACAAACGCTATCCTGGGTCTGCTAGTTAAACTTTTTATAAGTCGATTTCTGTGACCTTTTTTTTCAGTTTGAGACATTTCCTCTTACTGGCTACCCAACGGAAAGGCTGGCAAACACACAAAAACATAGCAAAATAGCTATAAAACTACACGTTTAACTATGTACAGTCAATGTTTGTCCCTTATATCCTTCTTCAGGATTAAAACATTTAGTGTTGTCCAATAAGCAGACACTAGAACTGGACAGGTGATATGGCCTCTGTGATAGTTTTACTGATTTAGTCAATTCATGTCTGACCAAGTAGAACTGTTTCCTAGTTTCAGAACGCAAAAATACTTTCGGCTCCTGTCGTCTCAGGATATCCACTACGGACGAGGAAGTAGCCTAGCTGCTAGCTAAGAAAGGCAAACAAACGCAAACGTGTCCCGTCATCTTTTTTTAAACTTATTGTACCGTAATTAATGTTCTTCTTTTGTTGTTTTAGTCACAATGGCTCTGCTCGGCCTGCCTCCAGCTGAAAAATGGTACAGGCCCGTCCTTCAGGGACCAGGAAGTAGCTAACAAATCAAATCGGAATGGTCTCCTGCTGGCCCCACTATGGACTGTACTCTCACTATTATGTTAGATCCACTATGGACTGGACTCTCACTATTATGTTAGATCCACTATGGACTGTACTCTCACTATTATGTTAGATCCACTATGGACTGGACTCTCACTATTATGTTAGATCCACTATGGACTGGACTCTCACTATTATGTTAGATCCACTATGGACTGGACTCTCACTATTATGTTAGATCCACTATGGACTGACTCTCACAATATAATGTTAGATCCACTATGAACTGGACTCTCACAATATTATGTTAGATCCACTATGGACTGGACTCTCACACTATTATGTTAGATCCAGTATGGACTGGACTCTCACACTATTATGTTAGATCCAGTATGGACTGGACTCTCACAATATTATGTTAGATCCACTATGGACTAGACTCTCACTATTATGTTGGATCCACTATGGACTGGACTCTCACAATATTATGTTAGATCCACTATGGACTGGACTCTCACAATATTATGTTAGATCCACTATGGACTAGACTCTCACAATATAATGTTAGATCCACTATGAACTGGACTCTCACAATATTATGTTAGATCCACTATGGACTGGACTCTCACACTATTATGTTAGATCCAGTATGGACTGGACTCTCACACTATTATGTTAGATCCAGTATGGACTGGACTCTCACAATATTATGTTAGATCCACTATGGACTAGACTCTCACTATTATGTTGGATCCGCTATGGACTGGACTCTCACACTATTATGTTAGATCCACTATGGACTGGACTCTCACAATATTATGTTAGATCCACTATGGACTGGACTCTCACACTATTATGTTAGATCCACTATGGACTGGACTCTCACACTATTATGTTAGATCCACTATGGACTGGACTCTCACTATTATGTTAGATCCACTATGGACTGGACTCTCACTATTATGTTAGATCCACTATGGACTGGACTCTCACTATTATGTTAGATCCGCTATGGACTGGACTCTCACACTATTATGTTAGATCCACTATGGACTGTACTCACACTATTATGTTACATCCACTATGGACTGGACTCCTCACTATTATGTTAGATCCGCTATGGACTGGACTCTCACAATATTATGTTAGATCCACTATGGACTGGACTCTCTCCACTATTATGTTAGATCCACTATGGACTGGACTCTCACTATTATGTTAGATCCACTATGGACTGGACTCTCACTATTATGTTAGATCCACTATGGACTGGACTCTCACAATATTATGTTAGATCCACTATGGACTGGACTCTCACACTATTATGTTAGATCCACTATGGACTGGACTCTCACTATTATGTTAGATCCACTATGGACTGGACTCTCACAATATTATGTTAGATCCACTATGGACTGGACTCTCACACTATTATGTTAGATCCACTATGGACTGGACTGTCACTATTATGTTAGATCCACTATGGACTGGACTCTCTCACTATTATGTTAGATCCACTATGGACTGGACTCTCACACTATTATGTTAGATCCACTATGGACTGGACTCTCACACTATTATGTTAGATCCACTATGGACTGGACTCTCACAATATTATACTAGATCCACTCAACGTCCATTTGCACCGGTCGCCCTAGGGGGGGGGGGGGGGGGGTCCCCACATCTGCGGTCCCCCTCCAAGGTTTCTCATTGTCCCATTGGGTTGAGTTTTTCCTTGCCCTGATGTGGTATCTGAGCTGAGGATGTCGTTGTGGCTTGTGCAGCCCTAACTGCAGTTACTTTATTTCAAAAGCAACTAGTAACTGTAACTAGTTACTGGTTTTCAGTAACTAACCCAACACTGGTGGCGACCTATCAGCGCTCCTGTTCTGTAACCCTGTACACGGTTTGTTTGTCTAGTCTTGAACAGGTTTGTTCTGAAAACAAAGTTTTGTTGTACTTGTGTAATGACCATAAAGACCTACCTAACTACCTACCTACCTGCCTACTGGACTTCTGACCGCCACTGAATGCTATGCTAGTTTTTAACGATGTAATACATGCATTACCCCGACTTACCATGAATTGATTAATGTGGACCCCGACTTAAACAAGTTGAAAAACGTATTGGGGTGTTACCATTTGGTGGTCAATTGTACGGAATATGTACTGTACTGTGCAATCTACTAATACAAGTTTCCATCAATGACAACAATCTATAGACGTTGATTAGATATTTACATGGCTGCACCAGATGTACGACTTATTTACTCGGGCCGTCTCCTCACACGGACTCAATCTGTGCTGCCACGGCTCTTAAAAGTCACCACATGCCTCGGTTGCGTTTCAAATAAACAGGTGAAGAAGGAGTCGAAAAAGGAGGTCAGCAGTAAATTCTTCTGTAATGAGAACATCACAAGTGTTTTGCCGCTGCCCGTCAAGGCGGTTTGGGACAGGTGGGGAAAGAAACACCTTTCTTGACTCCCCGGCAGAGGCGAAAATAGTCTCCATTTTTAGCCCTAGAACTGGATGGTATACAGCTCACATCATCTTTCAGGGTTGTACTATAACATTAGATACGCCTCCACAATATACCCAAAGTTAATTATTAGCTATTAGAAGTTTTTAGATGTTTATAAAAAATATTTATGAAACAATGTCGCCTTGTTTTAAAGAAACTGTTTGAGATTTGTGATGTGAGAGCAGCAGATATCTCCGCACTGGCCAGAGGTTTTCGCCATTTTCTATTTTCACTAATGGCAGTGATGTAATCCAAACCGGGAAGTAGCCTCCGAGCTAACAAAAGGATAAACAAACCAACACAAATATGGCTTCTGTACCATTTTCACGGTTTTAGAAGAGTTCTCCCACTTCTCCAAAGTGGGCTGGCTCAGGGTGGAGGACAGAGTCAAACAACTTGCACTGAGCCTGGTCTATAAAATCCACTACACCTCCCTGATACCGAAGTACATGTCAAACTACTTCCTTAACGTAAACGACCGCCATAACCACAACACCAGGGGGTGCTCCACTAACCACGTTAAACCCAGATTCCGATCTAACAAAGGTCTTAACTCATTCTCCTTCTATGCCACATCAATGTGGAATGCGCTCCCAACAGGTGTAAAAGAAAGGGCATCTCTATCCTCCTTCAAAACCGCACTAAAAGAACACCTCCAGGCAACTTCAACCCTAAACTAACACCCTCCACCTTCCACATCCCACCTCCCCGAATTGTAAATAACCAAATGAAAATAATCAAATGTATTTCTAATGTATATACTTGTTCTTATGCTATCCGAACTCACTATGTTCACTGCTCTCTGTACATATCCTACCAAGTCACACCTACACTGTTTCAATGCCCATGACTGAAGTGCTGATATCAACTAAACCCTCCACATCCCACCTCCCCGGATTGTAAATAATGTAAATAATTAAATGTATATACTCTGATGATTAACTTGTGTGATGACAGTATTATGATGATAGTATATATTTGTACCATGAATTGATTTACGTGGACCCCGACTGAAACAAGTTGAAAAACTTATTGGGGTGTTACCATTTAGTGGTCAATTGTACGGAATATGTACTGTACTGTGCAATCTACTAATACAAGTTTCCATCAATCAAAGGTACAGCTCTCTTTTCTCAAGTTGTCCTCCATGAACCAGGAAGTAGTCTTCTATCAAACAAGCACAAATACTGTTTCTACATTTTCACCATTTTAGAAGAGTTGATTTGGACTTCTTTGGGCGTTGAAAGATTTCCTTGTCAATCGATATCTCTACACATGGTAGAAGTTTTCCGGAGGACCTATGCGCTAAGAGAAAAAAAAATAATTCAGTCTAAGCCTGGGCCCCTGGAGAGGGGTTCCAGACTGAGGCCAAGGGGGAAAAAAAACTCATACCCATAGCACACATAAACATGTGTGTAAGAGCATACTTGCCAACCCTCCCGTTTTTAGCGGGAGAATCCCGGTATTCAGCGCCTCTCCCGACAACCTCCCGGCAGAGATTTTCTCCCGACAAACTCCTGGTATTCAGCCGGAGCTGGAGGCCACGCCCCCTCCAGCTCAATGCGGACCTGAGACTGAGTGGGGACAGCCTGTTCTCACGCTCGCTTTCCCACAATAGAGGCTTTGCCTGCCCAATGAACGGAGAAGTTAAACAGGACAATACTGCCATCTAATGGATAGCCAACGGAAGACTGAAATTCAAGTATTTTTGTATTTTTTTTCTATGTAAATAAAATAAATATATATATATATATATATATATATATATATATATATATATATATAGCTAGAATTCACTGAAAGTCACGTATTTCATACATATATATATATATATATATATATATATATATATATATATACATATATATATATATATATATATATATATATATATATATATATATATGAAATACTCGAGTTGGTGAATTCTAGCTGTAAATAACCACGCCCCCAACCACCCCTCCCACCCCCGGCCAAGCCCCCCCCCCCCCCCCCCCCCCCCCCACCTCCCGATATTGGAGGTCTCAAGGTTGGCAAGTATGGTAAGAGGGAAACGTCAAAGAACACAAAGGACATTAAAGACATTAAAGGAGCAGAGCTGATGCAACCAGCCACTTCTACATACAGCCACAAAAGTAAAAAAAAAACACGGCATCGTCTGCTGGGGTGGGGTGAGCATAGCCAGGAGCAAACCCAACTAAGCAACCAAGTGAGCCGACTCCACCAACGGCCGGCCACCAACTCTCGGCCAGTGTCCAGTCCGCACGGATGAGCAAGGATACGTCCAAACAACCCGAGGTGTCCGATACCTGCTACCTGTAGTGCTATACACTTGCATGGACGTACTTAGTCCTTTCAAATCAGGAGACAGACATTATAATAACACCTAGCCTGTCTATTTTTTAGCTTTGTAGACTGAAAGGTGTCAAAAGACAAAGCTGACATACTGAAAACTGAAACAGCTCAAATCCATCCATCCAGCCATCTTCTGCCGCTTATCCGAGGTTGGGTCGCGGGGCCAGCCGCCTAAGCAGGGAATCCCAGACTTTCCTCTCCCCAGCCACTTCGTCCAGCTCTTCCCGGGGGATCCCGGGGGCGTTCCCAGGCCAGCCGGTAGACATAGTCTTCCCAACATGTCCTGGGTCTTCCCCGTGGCCTCCCACCGGTCAGACGTGCCCTAAACACCTGCCTAGGGAGGCGTTCGGGTGGCATCCTGACCAGATGCCCGAACCACCTCATCTGGCTCCTCTCCATGTGGAGGAGCAGCGGCTTTACTTTGAGCTCCCCCCGGATGGCAGAGCTTCTCACCCTATCTCTAAGGGAGAGGCGGAGGAAACTCATTTGGGCCGCTTGTACCCGTGATCTTGTCCTTTCGGTCATAACCCAAAGCTCATGACCATAGGTGAGGATGGGAACGTAGATCGACCGGTAAATTGAGAGCTTTGCCTTCCGGCTCAGCTCCTTCTTCACCACAACGGATCGATACAGCGTCCGCATTACTGAAGACGCCGCACCGATCCGCCTGTCGATCTCCCCATCCACTCTTCCCTCACTCGTGAACAAGACTCCCAGGTACTTGAACTCCTCCACTTGGGGCAGGGTCTCCTCCCCAAACCGGAGATGGCACTCCACCCTTTTCCGGGCGAGAACCATGGACTCGGACTTAGAGGTGCTGATTCCCATCCCAGTCGCTTCACACTCGGCTGCGAACCCATCCAGCGAGAGCTGAAGATCCTGGCCAGATGAAGCCATCAGGACCACATCATCTGCAAAAAGCAGAGGCCTAATCCTGCAGCCACCCAACCGGGTCCCCTCAACGCCGAGAAATTCTGTCCATAAAAGTAATGAAAAGAACCGGTGACAAAGGGCAGCCTTGGCGGAGTCCAACCCTCACTGGAAACGTGTCCGACTTACTGCCGGCAATGCGGACCAAGCTCTGACACTGATCGTACAGGGAGCGGACCGCCACAATCAGACTCTCTGAGCACGTCCCACAGGACTTCCCGAGGGACACGGTCGAATGCCTTCTCCAAGTCCACAAAGCACATGTTGGGCAAACTCCCATGCACCCTCAAGGACCCTGCCGAGAGTACAGAGCTGGTCCACAGTTCCACGACCAGGACGAAAACCACACTGTTCCTCCTGAATCCGAGGTTCGACTATCCGGTGTAGCCTCCTCTCCAGTACACCTGAATAGACCTCACCGGGAAGACTGAAACAGCTAAAATATTGAATAAAAACTGATATTATAAATACCGTACTGAATAAATAATAGAAATCATTTACATTTATTAGGTAACATGACCCAACATGATTGGAGAACATATCCAAGAACAACATTTTTACTGGTGTGGCTCATATAAATGTCACATAAATAGATGAAAGAGCAGCAAGACACGCAAATATAGACATGCTAGACTAGAGCAGTGATAGAATGTACGCGATGGTTACTTGAAGGGGTCTTGCCAGGCAGGAAAGACTTGTTAACCGCTCCTCTTAACAACCCCGAGGGGGAAGTTGTGCAGAAGTTGAAAGAGCCTGCAGGTGGTCACATGGTCACTCATTAGCTGTGTGCAGAAAGAAAAGGGAGAGACGTCCGCCTTTTCTTTCCCTCCCCGACACGCTGCCGGAGGTGGACGTGAGTATCACATGTTTCCGCCCACTCGCCAGCAGAACCTCGCCAGCAAACGTGTGCAATCACATACCAGTCGGGTCCCGGGGAATGACGCGCCGGCCGTTGTCGTTTTATCCAGACCGTCGGGCGCGGCGATATCCTGTACTGCAAAAAGTCCGTGTTCAAAAACAAGAAAAGAATATATACAAAAATGAGAGGTATTTTACTTGAACTAAGGAAAATGATCTGCCAATAGAACAAGAAACTTTCCAAAACAAGTAAAATTAGCTAACCTCAATAAACCCAAAAATACTTTAAAATAAGTACAAACCCCGTTTCCATATGAGTTGGGAAATGGTGTTAGATGTAAATATAAACGGAATACAATGATTTGCAAATCCTTTTCAACACATATTCAGTTGAATATGCTACAAAGACAACATATTTGATGTTCAATCTCATAAACTTTATTTTTTTTCTTGCAAATAATAATTAACTTAGAATTTCATGGCTGCAACACGTGCCAAAGTAGTTGGGAAAGGGCATGTTCACCACTGTGTTACATGGCCTTTCCTTTTAACAACACTCAGTAAAGGTTTGGGAACTGAGGAGACACATTTTTGAAGCTTCTCAGGAGGAATTCTTTCCCATTCTTGCTTGATGTACAGCTTAAGTTGTTCAACAGTCCGGGGGTCTCCCTTCTGCTATTTTAGGTGCCACACATTTTCAATGGGAGACAGGTCTGGACTACAGGCAGGCCAGTCTAGTACCCGCACTCTTTTACTATGAAGCCACATTGATGTAACACGTGGCTTGCTGAAATAAGCAGGGGCGTCCATGGTAACGTTGCTTGGATGGCAACATATGTTGCTCCAAAAGCTGTATGTACCTTTCAGCATTAATGGTGCCTTCACAGATGTGTAAGTTACCCATGTCTTGGGCACTAATACACCCCCATACCATCACACATGCTGCCTTTTACACTTTGCGCCTAGAACAATCCGGATGGTTCTTTTCCTCTTTGGTCCGGAGGACACGACGTCCACAGTTTCCAAAAACAATTTGAAATGTGGACTCGTCAGACCACAGAACACTTTTCCACTTTGCATCAGTCCATCTTAGATGAGCTCAGGCCCAGCGAAGCCGACGGCGTTTCTGGGTGTTGTTGATAAACGGTTTTCGCCTTGCATAGGAGAGTTTTAACTTGCACTTACAGATGTAGCGACCAACTGTAGTTACTGACAGTGGGTTTCTGAAGTGTTCCTGAGCCCATGTGGTGATATCCTTTACACACTGATGTGGCTTGTTGATGCAGTACAGCCTGAGGGATGGAAGGTCACGGGCTTAGCTGCTTACGTGCAGTGATTTCTCCTGATTCTCTGAACCCTTTGATGATATTACGGAGCGTAGATGGCGAAATCCCTAAATTCCTTGCAACAGCTGGTTGAGAAAGGTTTTCTTAAACTGTTCAACAATTTGCTCAGGCATTTGTTGACAAAGTGGTGACCCTCGCCCCATCCTTGTTTGTGAATGACTGAGCATTTCATGGAATCTACTTTTATACCCAATCATGGCACCCACCTGTTCCCAATTTGCCTGCTCACCTGTGGGATGTTCCAAATAAGTGTTTGATGAGCATTCCTCAACTTTATCAGTATTTATTGCCACCTTTCCCAACTTCTTTTTCACGTGTTGCTGCCATCAAATTCTAAAGGTAATGATTATTTGCACAAAAAAAATTTTTTTTATGAGTTTGAACATGAAATATGTTGTCTTTGTAGCATATTCACCTGAATATGGCTTGAATATGATTTGCAAATCATTGTATTCCGTTTTTATTTACATCTAACACCATTTCCCAACTCATATGGAAACGGGGTTTGTATATTCTCACTAATAACAAGTGCACTTTTCTTGGTAGAAAAAAAAAAGAGACATTTCTGCTCAATATGTTGAAAAATATTCTTAAATGAAGTAAATGCTAGTGGCATTATCTTGACATAAAGATCTGCACTCGGCATTACATTTCTTGAAACCAGCAAACTTATACTAAAAACTAATTTATTGTTCTTAATGGAAATTCAACAAAGCAAGGCTTGTTACTCTCGGGGTCTCCTAGCCGCTCAGGCAAATCATATGGTCTAAAAATGCATTTTTCCATGGATAACATGACATCATCGCGCCAAGTGCGTGCTCTTTCAGTCAATTAGTGCACATATATACAGCCCGGCCCCCGGCCAAAAATGTTTTAAATTGTAATTTTGAATAATTTATCTGAATGTGCATGAACTATTTCTGTTCAAAATGGTTAGAAATGTTAAATGTGTAAATATTAACTGTCAGTTTACGGCACTGTGCCAACTGTACTACTATATGAGTACCTGTTTTCTATTGTTTCATTGAAAATAAAACAGCAAAGTCCATTTGGCTGTCATCTGTTTTGACTATGAGACACAACTGTGTTAAAATCATGATTTTTTTATTTTCATGCTTGAAATAAGAAATGATTACTTTAATGGCCACGCAGTCTGATAGTTTATATATCAATGATGAAATCTTAACATTGCAACACATGCCAATACGGCCGGGTTAACTTATAAAGTGACATTTTAAATTTCCCGCTAAACTTCCGGTTGAAAACACCTTTGGAGGATGACGTATGCGCGTGACGTAGCCCGGGGAACAGAGGTATGCCTTCCCCATTGAAGCCAATACAAAAAAGCTCTGTTTTCATTTCATAATTCCACAGTATTCTGGACATCTATGTTGGTGAATCTGTTGCAATTTGTTTAATGAACAATGGAGATAGCAAAGAAGAAAGCTGTAGGTGGGATCGGTGTATTAGCGGCGGACTACAGCAACACAACCAGGAGGACTTTGAGATGGATATCAGATACGCTAGCTGCCGAACTCACCTTAACTTCCTCCGTCTCGCCGACCGCAACAGTGATCGGGTGAAGTCCTTCATCGCACCGTCGATCGCTGGAACGCAGGTGAGCACGGGTGTTGATGAGCAGATGAGGGCTGGCTGGCGTAGGTGGATAGCTAATGTTTTTAGCATAGCTCTGTGAGGTCCGGTTGCTGAGTTGGCTTCAATGGCGTCGTTAGCAACAGCATTGTTAACCTTCGCCAGCCTGGAAAGCATTAACCGTGTATTTACATGTCCACGGTTTAATAGTATTGTTGATCTTCTGTCTATCCTTGCAGTCAGGGATTTATTTATTTTGTTTCTATCTGCAGTTAAGCATGATGCTATCACGTTAGCTCCGTAGCTAAAGAGCTTCGCCGATGTATTGTCGTGGAGATAAAAGTCACTGTGATTGTCCATTTCGCGTTCTCGACTCTCATTTTCAAGAGGATATAGTCAGGCAATCTGGCACCCTAGGCAAGATTTTAGGTGGCGCCCCCCCACATCGGCAGTGAAGTGTATATACTCACAAGAAACCGAATAGCTTTGTCTTTGACCTTTTTTTTTTTACTTAAAGAAAGCAAAATAACAATCAGAATAGTTAACAAGATTAAAAAAAAATATGGATAAATAAATGAATACAAAAAATAAAAAATGAATATATGAAATACAATATATTTTACATACATAAACACAAAATAAAACGTGTCAACAAGTTGCATAAAATAAATTAAAAATACAATATAAATAAGGCACTGCACAAAACAAGATATCAAACCAGTATGACTTTAACAACTATATTACAAAAAAAGGGGATCCTACAGAGTTCTCTATTTGTGCTTTTTAATATTGCATTAACTAGAATGACTTACAAATTACTGTACACCAGGGAGTACTGTAATTACCTAACGTTACATTATTATTTTCCATAACAATTTAGCCCCCTCCACAATATTAACCCGACGTTAAAACAGAACTAGCTATTTATTGATTAGCAATTGCCGAATCATGTAGCATTAGCTTAATGCTAAAAAGCCAGGTTACTATCACATTCTGTAACAGACAAATAATTGCATGTAGGCTAACGTTACCTACCTGCTACCTCTGTCTTTTTCTCGTTTCTCCTCTTCTTTTCTCTTTTTCCTTCCCTGGGCACCTGACAGTTTTGGCCGTTTTGACATCTTGTGTTGATTTTTTGATGTGGTGACGTCCAAAAAGAGTCATGATACGGGAAGGGAGGAGGCGCACCGTGCCGGGGGGAGGGGGAGCGTAATGTTGTAACAAATAATATTTCTATGTGAAATATTTTGCATTTTAATTAACGTGGGATTATTTTATGTATTTAGAAATAATAGCACCAACTTTTTTTTTTCCCCTCCAACATTTGTGGCACTGGCGTGGCGCCCCCTGATGGACGGCGCCCTTAGCATTTGCCTATACGGCCTATGCCACGGGCCGGCCCTGGATATAGTATCCGAGGTGGTTTAAAATACAAATCCGGGATCCACAGTAGAAAAAGGAGAGAGTGTGGAATCCAATGAGCCAGCTTGTACCTAAGTTACGGTCAGAGCGAAAAAAGATACGTCTTGCACTGCACTATAGTCCGTCACTCTCACGTTTCTCATCCACGAATCTTTCATCCTGGCTCAAATTAATGGGGTAATCGTCGCTTTCTCGGTCCGAATCGCTCTAGCTGCGTTGAAAACAATAGGAAAATATGAGGAGGTGAACAACTGACAACGTCACGCTACTTCCGGTACAGGCAAGGCTTTTTTTTTTTATCAGAGACCAAAAGTTGCGAACTTTATCGTCGATGTTCTGTACTAAATCCTTTCAGCAAAAAACAGTTGATATTCTAGTTTGAAGCATGTTTTACTCAATATAGCTCATCAAATCTCAGCAACAAGCTGGAATATCTTGCTGACATCATTTAGGAGCAAAACACTTAAAAGAAGTAAAACACTCGAACATAAAATCTGCTTAGTGAGAAGAATGATCTTATCAGACAGAAAATAGGCAAAAATCACCCTTATTTGAGATATTTCATCTTACTTAGATTTCACTTTTTGCAGTGTGCACACCTGGAAGACGACCCCCTCACCCACGTCTCGGCTCGGTAAAACGTGGTGTGCTGTGACTTGCGCGTACCCAATAAAGTGGATGTCATCACCCCAAAACACCCAGTAGATAATCCACCTTGGTATCCATGTGACTTTTTGACAGCAGGAAGGAAGCATCATTACTGTGCTCGCTGAGTCCATTTCCTGCGCTCTGCTCCTGTCCGTCTCCAGTGCGAAGCCAGCGATCCATCAGCGGGCCGGACTATGATATCATGTTGCATCGTGACTGCAACTTGTATCGCCGCTTTGCACCATTTCAAGGGGAAGCGCACTTCTTTTTGGAATGTTCACAATAGGGTTGTACGGTATACCGGTATAAGTATTGCACTGCGATACTAATGAATCCTATTCGGTACCATACTGCCTCTGAAAAGTGCCGGTCCCGAGGAGCATGTTCGGCAGCGCACAATCACAGAGTACTTACAAGCAGTAAGTACAGGACGAGGAATAGCTAAACATGCTTCGCTACGTCAAAATGTAAACAAACGCCATTGGTGGATCTACACCTGACATCCACTGTAATGATGCTAAGTACAGGAGCGATACTACTATGATTACGTCGATATTTTTTGGCATCATAACATCATCTTTCGTTTTTTTTAAATGTATATTATGTTTATAAAGTCAGTAAACACGTCCCTGGACACATGAGGACTTTGACTATGACCAATGTATGATCCTGGAACGACTTGGTATCGGATCGATACCTAAATTTGTGGTATCATGCAAAACTAATGTAAAGTATCAAAGAAGAGAAGAATAAGTGATTATTACATTTTAACAGAAGTGTAGATAGAACATGTTAAAAGTGAAAGTAAGCAGATATTAATAGTAAATGAACAAGTAGATAAATGATCAATTTTTACAGTTTGTCCTTCATAATTTGTATAAAATAAGAGGTAGATAAATGACACAATATGTTACTGCATACGTCAGCAGACTAATTAGGAGCCTTTGTTTGTTTATTTATTACTAAAAGACAAGATGTGTAAAATGGACCTTAAAATGCTTAAAAATGCTTTAAAATTGACTTTAAAATGGACTTTAAAATGCTTTAAAATGGACTTTAAAATGGACTTTTTGCGTGTTTATTTATTACTAAAAGACAAGATGTGTAAAATGGACTTTAAAATGCTTAAAAATGCTTTAAAATGGACTTTAAAATGGACTTTAAAATGGACTTTAAAATGCTTTAAAATTGACTTTAAAATGGACTTTAAAATGGACTTTTTGCGTGTTTATTTATTACTAAAAGACAAGATGTGTAAAATGGACTTTAAAATGCTTAAAAATGCTTTAAAATGGACTTTAAAATGGACTTTAAAATGCTTTAAAATGGACTTTAAAATTGACTTTTTGCGTGTTTATTTATTACTAAAAGACAAGATGCGTAAAATGGACTTTAAAATGCTTAAAAATGCTTTAAAATTGACTTTAAAATGGACTTTAAAATGCTTTAAAATTGACTTTAAAATGGACTTTTTGCGTGTTTATTTATTACTAAAAGACAAGATGTGTAAAATGGACTTTAAAATGCTTAAAAATGCTTTAAAATTGACTTTAAAATGGACTTTAAAATGCTTTAAAATGGACTTTAAAAAGGACTTTTTGCGTGTTTATTTATTACTAAAAGACAAGATGTGTAAAATGGACTTTAAAATGCTTAAATATGCTTTAAAATGGACTTTAAAATGGACTTTAAAATGCTTTAAAATGGACTTTAAAATTGACTTTAAAATTGACTTTTTGCGTGTTTATTTATTACTAAAAGACAAGATGTGTAAAATGGACTTTAAAATGCTTAAAAATGCTTTAAAATTCACTTTAAAATGGACTTTAAAATGCTTTAAAATTGACTTTAAAATGGACTTTAAAATGGACTTTTTGCGTGTTTATTTATTACTAAAAGACAAGATGTGTAAAATGGACTTTAAAATGCTTAAAAATGCTTTAAAATGGACTTTAAAATGGACTTTAAAATGCTTTAAAATGGACTTTAAAATTGACTTTTTGCGTGTTTATTTATTACTAAAAGACAAGATGCGTAAAATGGACTTTAAAATGCTTAAAAATGCTTTAAAATTGACTTTAAAATGGACTTTAAAATGCTTTAAAATTGACTTTAAAATGGCCTTTTTGCGTGTTTATTTATTACTAAAAGACAAGATGTGTAAAATGGACTTTAAAATGCTTAAAAATGCTTTAAAATTGACTTTAAAATGGACTTTAAAATGCTTTAAAATGGACTTTAAAAAGGACTTTTTGCGTGTTTATTTATTACTAAAAGACAAGATGTGTAAAATGGACTTTAAAATGCTTAAATATGCTTTAAAATGGACTTTAAAATGGACTTTAAAATGCTTTAAAATGGACTTTAAAATTGACTTTAAAATTGACTTTTTGCGTGTTTATTTATTACTAAAAGACAAGATGTGTAAAATGGACTTTAAAATGCTTAAAAATGCTTTAAAATTCACTTTAAAATGGACTTTAAAATGCTTTAAAATTGACTTTAAAATGGACTTTTTGCGTGTTTATTTATTACTAAAAGACAAGATGTGTAAAATGGACTTTAAAATGCTTAAATATGCTTTAAAATGGACTTTAAAATGGACTTTAAAATGCTTTAAAATGGACTTTAAAATTGCCTTTTTGCGTGTTTATTTATTACTAAAAGACAAGATGTGTAAAATGGACTTTAAAATGCTTAAATATGCTTTAAAATTGACTTTAAAATGGACTTTAAAATGCTTTAAAATGGACTTTAAAATTGCCTTTTTGCGTGTTTATTTATTACTAAAAGACAAGTTGTCTAGTATGTCCACTATTTTATTTAAGAACTAAATTGCAATAATAAACAAATGTTTAATGTACCCTAAGATTTTTTTGTTAAAATAAAGCCAATAATGCAATTTTTTTGTGGTCCCCTTTATTTAGAAAAGTACCGAAAAGTACCGAAAAGTATCAAAATCATTTTAGTACCGGTATCAAAATATTGGTATCGTCACAACACTGCTTCACTACACACCGTAGGAGGATACAATAGCTCACCGGCGTCACAATGTAAGCAAACGCCATGGGTGGATCTACACCTGACATCCACTGTAATGATACCAAGTACAGGAGCGTATCTAGTCGATACTACTATGATTTTACTTAAGGACTAAATTGCAATAATAAACGTATGTTTAATGTACAATAAGATGTTTTGGCTAAAATAAAGCCAATAATGCAATTTTTTTGTGGTTCCCTTTATTTAGAAAAGTACCGAAAAGTACTAAAATATTAGTAGTAAAATAGTAAAATATTACTAGTTCACAATTATTAGAGAAGATAAGAAGACAAAAGTATTTTTTGCATTCTAACATGTCTGCGCCAACGTCTCACTCTCCATTTGTGCTCGCTTGTAGAAGCAGTTGTTCATCCTCAGTATATTCAGCTTCAAAAAGATAAGGTTGTAACTCCTCAATTTTTCCAAAAATAGTCATCTTTGTTGTTTGTCTGCCCAGACACGTTGCCAGAAGTCGGACGTGCGCTGCTACGGAAACGGAAATAAATGCGCCGAAGAACTAGTTCCGGCAATGATTAAAATGATCAAAATACTGTAGATATTGTACATATTACATATTGTTATGAAGGTGTCTGTTACTACATTATATATATATACTTGCAGTGTGTATATTGTACATATTACATATTGTTATGAAGGTGTCTGTTACTACATTATATATATACTTGCAGTGTGTATATTGTACATATTACATATTGTTATGAAGGTGTCTGTTACTACATTATATATATACTTGCAGTGTGTATATTGTACATATTACATATTGTTATGAAGGTGTCTGTTACTACATTATATATATACTTGCAGTGTGTATATTGTACATATTACATATTGTTATGAAGGTGTCTGTTACTACATTATATATATACTTGCAGTGTGTATATTGTACATATTACATATTGTTATGAAGGTGTCTGTTACTACATTATATATATACTTGCAGTGTGTATATTGTACATATTACATATTGTTATGAAGGTGTCTGTTACTACATTATATATATACTTGCAGTGTGTATATTGTACATATTACATATTGTTATGAAGGTGTCTGTTACTACATTATATATATACTTGCAGTGTGTATATATAACATTGCTGGAGTGTTTTGAAGTTGTTTTAGAGGCTTCGAAGGCTACAACGGTGACTCCCATTAGCAACATCTTCCAAGCGTTGTTTATCATCTTTAAAATAAGGACAAATAAATAAATACATGTGTTCTTGTCTCTCATAATGATTGTGAACCATGAAAGTGCAGTTCCCCCTTTTCAATGTTCAATGCCCTCTTTTTCTTCCTTACTTCCCAGAAAGTAAAACAAAACAAAAAAATCTGAGGAGCAAAAGAAAAGTTCCAAACTTTGTCTCCCTGGAGATGTCTCCCATGTTCCAGTCTCACCTCTCCAGGGATGGCAGGTCCAGACAGGCAGCCAGCTGGTGGTGTCTCAGCGGGACCAGCTGGAAGTGGATGCCATATGTATTGGGACACGTGGAAGTGAGCAGTGACCACTTTGTAGCACATTTATAAAGTTAGCAGTCTCTCGGGTTGTTTGTGTCCGTAATCCTTTTCACACAGACTAGCTTTAGTGGAGGTCAGGGGTGTCCAAACTTTTTCCACTGAGGGCCGCACACGGAAAAATTTAAGCATGCAGGGGGCCATTTTGATATTTTTCATTTTCAAACCTTAACAAAATATATGTTTTTTTTGGGTTTTTTTTATCTTTAGGGCTCCCGGGGACCATAAAGGGCAGGAGTCACCAACGCGGTGCCCGCGGGCACCAGGTAGCCCGTAAGGACCAGGGGCCGTACTTATCAAGCTTCTTAGAATGACTCCTAAGAAGTCTGCTAAGAGTTGACTTAAGAGTAAATAAATTCTTGGCTGAAAGCTGCACTTAAAAGTTAGTTATCAAGCGTCTTACTCACACTTTCAGCGAAGTGTAGGACTGAATCTTAAGTGTCACACTCAGAGCTGAATTACGACATTACTATGTGCCGTAAACGCAATTTTAGGTGACGTCATTTCTGTGTCCATAGAAATGACCAATCACGGAAGGGAATCCGTTGTCTAAGAATAAAGAAATATCTTGGAAATATTGAAGTGGACAATGGGAGTGTATATTTTGACAATAAACTACAAAATAATACAAAACAAACTAGTCCCCGCCGGCACTCACGCTACCGCTCCCTCTCTTCTCTCGCCCACACACTCACTGACGTCACTCACCTCACGGCCACACACATACGCTACTGTCATTACATTTTCTTTCCAATTCATTAATTAGGCAACTAATTTGAAACTGGTGTGGGTGGCTCTATATATACTAGCCCACTGCAGACACATGCAGAAATCAACAAGGAATCGAAAAGTATTAAATCTGTGACAAAAATAATATCCGCTCTGTCTAAACGATACCGTTTGATCAGCTGCTCGTCATCAAAAAAAAAACAAAAAACATTGTTCCGTTCCCTGAACGTTGGCGCACGTCTCTCTCGCCTCAGTGCCACCCCCTGCTGGCAACTCCTAACCACTTAAGACACCTCTGAAGGTCTCTTAAATATCATGGAGAGTAGGAGTGATTCTTAGACTTAAGAACGTTGATAAAAAGCTTTTATTCTTAAGTTTGAGAGTAGGACTAAAATTCGCAAATTCTCAGGACTTAAGTGTAAAATGGCACTCTAAGAAGCTTGATAAGTACGGCCCCAGATGAGTAGCCCGCTGGCCTGTTCTAAAAATAGCTCAAATAGCAGCACTTACCAGTGAGCTGCCTCTATTTTTGTAATTTTATTTATGTACTAGCAAGCTGGTCTCGCTTTTCCCGACATTTTTAATTCTAAGAGAGACAAAACTCAAATAGAATTTGAAAATCCAAGAAAATATTTTAAAGACTTGGTCTTCACTTGTTTAAATAAATGCATTATTTTTTTTTTACTTTGCTTCTTATAACTTTCAGAAAGACAATTTTAGAGAAAAAATACAACCTTAAAAATGATTTTAGGATTTTTAAACACATATACCTTTTTACCTTTTAAATTCCTTCCTCTTCTTTCCTGACAATTTAAATCAACGTTCAAGTAAATGTATTGTTTTTATTGTAAAGAATGATCAATAAATTTTAATTTAATTCTTCATTTTAGCTTCTGTTTTTTCGAGGAAGAATATTTGTGAAATATTTCTTCAAACTTATTATGATTAAAATTCAAAACAATTATTCTGGCAAATCTAGAAAATCTGTAGAATCAAATTTAAATCTTATTTCAAAGTCTTTTGAATTTCTTTTAAAAAAAAATTTCTGGAAAATCTTGAAGAAATAATGATTCGTCTTTGTTAGAAATATAGCTTGGTCCAATTTGTTATATATTCTAACAAAGTGCAGATTGGATTTTAACCTATTCAAAACATGTCATCAAAATCCTCAAATTAATCTTAATCAGGAAAAATTACTAATGATGTTCCATAAATTCTTTTTTAAATTTTTTTCGAAAAGATTCGAATTAGCTAGTTTTTCTCTCCTTTTTTTCGGTTGAATTTTGAATTTTAAAGAGTCGAAATTGAAGATAAACTATGTTTCAAAATGTAATTGTCATTTTTTTTTCGTGTTTTCTCCTCTTTTAAACCGTTCAATTAATTGTAAATATCATTAATTATTAATAATAACATAGAGTTAAAGGTAAATTGAGCAAATTGGCTATTTCTGGCAATTTATTTAAGTGTGTATCAAACTGGTAGCCCTTCGCATTAATCACTACCCTCGTTTTTTTTTTTACTTTTAACACTTAAATTACGAGATCAACTTCAGATATATCTGTCCATTTTACGTTCGAACTATTATTTTGTTTGTTTCATGCTCTTTTTGTCAAATAAAACTTTGATGTTTTTATATGGCAACCACACAATATATGCAATATTTTTTTCCACATAAAACATTTTAAAGTGATCTTTTTTAAGTAATAATTCATTATATTATAGATTTTTAGTCTTTTTTTTTTTTTTTTTTTTTTAGCAATGGCAAAAAAAGAAAGAAAAATAAACAAAGACAAAATAAAAAAAACAGCAGCTTTGTGTCAACATTGCAACCTTTTTTTTGTTAGATTTCACCTCATTCGACTTTTTTTTTAAAATGTTTTTTAAAATTTTTGCAATATTATCAATTTTGCAATTTTAGCTGCGGGCCGCAAATAGCCCCCGGGCCGCACTTTGGACACCCCTGGTATAGGTAGACAACTTATACAGGTACAGTCGTCCCTCGTTTATCGTGGGTGTTTGGGACTGGACATGGATCATTATTAATAAATCAAATATTTTCACAGTTCAAACATACACAACTGTTAACCTTTTATTAAAGCACTCCAAACATGAAACAACACCCATATAGTCACCTTGGGCTCAGGAACACTTCAGAAACCCACTGTCAGTAACTACAGTTGGTCGCTACATCTGTAAGTGCAAGTTAAAACTCTACTATGCAAAAGCCACAGACATTTATCAACAACACCCAGAAACGCCGCCGGCTTCGCCGGGCCCGAGCTCATCTAAGATGGACTGATGCAAAGTGGAAAAGTGTTCTGTGGTCTGACGAGTCCACATTTCAAATTGTTTTTGGAAACTGTGGACGTCAAAGAGGAAAATAACCATCCGTACTGTTATAGGCGCAAAGTTGATACAAACCCCGTTTCCATATGAGTTGGGAAATTGTGTTCGATGTAAATATAAACGGAAGAGGCAAATTGGGAACAGATGGGTGCCATGATTGGGTATAAAAGCAGCTTCCATGAAATGCTCAGTCATTCACAAACAAGGACGGGGCGAGGGTCACCACTTTGTCAACAAATGCCTGAGCAAATTGTTGAACAGTTTAAGAACAACATTTCTCAACCAGCTATTGCAAGGAATTTAGGGATTTCACCATCTACGCTCCGTAATATCATCAAAGGGTTCAGAGAATCTGGAGAAATCACTGCACGTAAGCAGCTAAGCCCGTGACCTTCCATCCCTCAGGCTGTACTGCATCAACAAGCCACATCAGTGTGTAAAGGATATCACCACATGGGCTCAGGAACACTTCAGAAACCCACTGTCAGTAACTACAGTTGGTCGCTACATCTGTAAGTGCAAGTTAAAACTCTACTATGCAAAAGCCACAGACATTTATCAACAACACCCAGAAACGCCGCCGGCTTTGCTGGGCCCGAGCTCATCTAAGATGGACTGATGCAAAGTGGAAAAGTGTTCTGTGGTCTGACGAGTCCACATTTCAAAATTGTTTTTGGAAACTGTGGACGTCAAAGAGGAAAATAACCATCCGTACTGTTATAGGCGCAAAGTTGATGGTATGGGGGTGTGTTAGTGCCCAAGGCATGGGTAACTTACACATCTGTGAAGGCGCCATTAATTAGGCTGACCACATTCTGAAATCCCAAAAAGAGGACACGTATATGCGTGCCAAGGCCGGGACTAGGTGAAAATTTGCCAATGATACTCGAACTTGCTTTATAAATAATATATTTATTTAAATAAAGCATTTTTTTCTCCTCTGTTGACAGCAGTGTTGGCGCTAGGATTTTTCAAAATGGGGTCCCATGGACCCCCCATCAAGTCATAAAAATGGGGTCCCACAGTAAATTTTTGGGGTCCCACTTTTTTGTAAGCGTTTTGAAAACAAATGAGAAATGTATGCATTATCCTGTTGTATCTCACATTCTTTATTGTGTTCTGGAAAAAGGTTGTCATAAACGTTACTTCATTCATTAAAAAAGATAATAGAAAAGAAAACAAATAGTAAATGTATTCAGTTATAAACATTCATTCACTTTCTTCTTTCCTTCATGGATCTAAACCATTAATAAATAATTTCCTTCATGGATCTAATTTGTAAATAACAATATATAAATAATACATGTCAGTGTTTATATGTAAATAATATATAAATAATAAATGTCAGTGTTTATCTGTGAATAACAATATATGAATAATATAAATGTCAGTGTTTATCTGTAAATAACAATAATTAAATAACAAATGTCAGTGTTTGTCTTTAAATAAAAATATATAAATAATAACTCAGTGTGTTTCTGTAAATAACAATACATCAATAATAAATGTCAGTGTTTATCTGTAAATAACAATGTATGAATAATATCAATGTCAGTGTTTATCTGTAAATAACAATATATCAATACTAAATGTCAGTGTTTATCTGTAAATAACAATATATCAATAGTATAAATGTCAGTGTTTATCTGTAAATAACAATATATCAATAATACATGTCAGTGTTTATCTGTAAATAACAATATATAAATAATAAATGTCAGTGTTTATCTGTAAATAACAATATATAAATAATAAATGTCAATGTTTATCCGTAAATAATATATACATAATAAATGCCAGTGTTTATCTGTAAATAACAATATATGAATAATATAAATGTCAGGGTTTATCTGTAAATAACAATATATCAATAATACATGTCAATGTTAATTTGCAAATAACAATATATAAATAATACATGTCAGTGTTTATCTATAAATAACAGTATATCAATAAAAAATGTCAGGGTTTATCTGTAAATAACAATATACAAATAATATGAATGTCAATGTTTATCTGTAAATAACAATATATAAATAATACATGTCAGTGTTTATATGTAAATAATATATAAATAATAAATGTCAGTGTTTATCTGTGAATAACAATATATGAATAATATAAATGTCAGTGTTTATCTGTAAATAACAATAATTAAATAACAAATGTCAGTGTTTGTCTTTAAATAAAAATATATAAATAATAACTCAGTGTGTTTCTGTAAATAACAATACATCAATAATAAATGTCAGTGTTTATCTGTAAATAACAATATATGAATAATATCAATGTCAGTGTTTATCTGTAAATAACAATATATCAATACTAAATGTCAGTGTTTATCTGTAAATAACAATATATAAATATTATAAATGTCAGTGTTTATCTGTAAATAACAATATATCAATAATACATGTCAGTGTTTATCTGTAAATAAAATATAAATAATACATGTCAGTGTTGATCTGTAAATAACAATATATAAATAATAAATGTCAGTGTTTATCTGTAAATAACAATATATAAATAACAAATGTCAATGTTTATCCGTAAATAATATATACATAATAAATGCCAGTGTTTATCTGTAAATAACAATATATGAATAATATAAATGTCAGTGTTTATCTGTAAATAACAATAATTAAATAACAATTGTCAGTGTTTATCTGTAAATAAAAATATATAAATAATAACTCAGTGTGTTTCTGTAAATAACAATACATCAATAATAAATGTCAGTGTTTATCTGTAAATAACAATATATGAATAATATCAATGTCAGTGTTTATCTGTAAATAACAATATATAAATATTATACATGTCAGTGTTTATCTGTAAATAACAATATATGAATAATACATGTCAGTGTTTATCTGTAAATAAAATATAAATAATAAATGTCAGTGTTGATCTGTAAATAACAATATATAAATAATAAATGTCAGTGTTTATTTGTAAATAACAATATATGAATAATAAATGTCATTGTTTATCTGTAAATAACAATATATGAATAATATAAATGTCATTGTTTATCTGTAAATAACAATATATCAATAATAAATGTCAGTGTTTATCTGTAAATAATATATAAATAATACATGTCGGTGTTTATCTGTAAAAAACAATATATAAATAATGTAAATGTCAGTGTGTATCTGTAAATAACAATATATCAATAATAAATGTCAGTGTTTATCTGTAAATAATATATAAATAATACATGTCAGTGTTTATCTGTAAAAAACAATATATACATAATATAAATGTCAATGTGTATCTGTAAATAACAATTTATCAATAATACATATCAGTGTTTACCTGTAAATAATACATAAATAATAAATGTCAGTGTTTAACTGTAAATAACAATAAATAAATAATAAATGTCAGTGTTTATCTGTAAATAAAAATATATAAATAATAAATGTCAGTGTTTATCTGTAAATAACAATACATAAATAATAACTCAGTGTGTTTCTGTAAATAACAATATATGAATAACAAATGTCAGTGTTTATCTGTAAATAACAATATAGAAATAATAAATGTCAGTGTTTATCTGTAAATAACAATATATCAATAATAAATGTCAGTGTTTATCTCACACCGACAACACGAATACATCAGCTTTAGCGTTAGCTTGTTAGCATTAGCATTCTGTTCACTTAAGGCTAATAACTCCACAAATGGAGCATCACTGACTACTTTTACAACATGTAATAAAGTCAATAGTTAATATTTGATGTTATTTACCTTCCTTCCACTCGTGTGTTGCTTCCTTTATTTCACATTCATCCTACGAAGTCAGAATAGTAAGCAGCCGGCTCCGTACTCCTCCGTAAACACGTTTAAAAGAGTCCGTCCTCTTCTCGTAGCTTCGCGTAACAAAATTAATTTTGTAAAAATAACAAAACAACAATAAACTGCGGGCTGAGTAAAAACACTCCAAAATAGTTCCACTGATCAGCGTTCTTCAGCACAAAGTTGCCCCACAGAAGTTCCTGCATTTTGAAAGCTCCTTTCGTTCTTCTTTCTCTCCGTTGTCAAGTTGGATGTCACAGAAATACACAAGAGATAAGAAATAAACAAGACGCCGCGTATGTTGGAAAAATACCTTTTAGGACCGCCTCCCCAACTGCGTTCAACCAATCAGCGTTCGACAGCACAGCCCGCCTCTTAAAGGCCTACTGAAAGCCACGACTAGCGACCACGCAGTCTGATAGTTTATATATCAATGATGAAATCTTAACATTGCAACACATGCCAATACGGCCGGGTTAACTTATAAAGTGACATTTTAAATTTCCTGCGCCACTTCCGGTTGAAAACGTCTATGTATGATGATGTATGCGCGTGACGTCAATGGTTGAAACGGAAGTATTGGTACACCATTGAATACAATACAAAAAGCTCTGTTTTCATCTCAAAATTCCACAGTATTCTGGACATCTGTGTTGGTGAATCTGTTGCAATTTGTTTGATGAACAATGGAGACTGCAAAGAAGAAAGTTGTAGGTGGGATCGGTGTATTAGCGGCCGGCTGCAGCAACACAACCAGGAGGACTTTGAGATGGATAGCAGACGCGCTAGCCGCCGACCTCACCTTGACTTCCTCCATCTCCGGGCCGCCGACCGCATCGATGATCGGGTGAAGTCCTTCGTTGCTCCGTTGATCGTAGGTGAGCACGGGTGTTGATGAGCAGATGAGGGCTGGCTGGCATAGGTGGATAGCTAATGTTTTTAGCATAGCTCTGTAGAGGGCCCGTTGCTAAGTTAGCTTCAATGGCGTCGTTAGCAACAGCATTGTTAAGCTTCGCCAGCCTGGAAAGCATTAACCGTGTAGTTACATGTCCACGGTTTAATAGTATTGTTGATCTTCTGTCTATCCTTCCAGTCAATGGCTTATTTCTTTTGTTTCTATATGCAGTTAAGCACGATGCTATCACGTTAGCTCCGTAGCTAAAGAGCTTCGCCGATGTATTGTCGTGGAGATAAAAGTCAGTGTGAATGTCCATTTCGCGTTCTCGACTCTCATTTTCAAGAGGATATAGTATCCCAGGTGGTTTAAAATACAAATCCGTGATCCAAAATAGAAAAAGGAGAAAGTGTGGAATCCAATGAGCCAGCTTGTACCTAAGTTACGGTCAGAGCGAAAAAAGATACGTCCTGCACTGCACTCTAGTCCTTCACTCTCACGTTCCTCATCCACGAATCTTTCATCCTGGCTCAAATTAATGGGGTAATCGTCGCTTTCTCGGTCTGAATCGCTCTCGCTGCTGGTGTAAACAATGGGGAATTGTGAGGAATACTAGCTCCTCGCTACTTCCGTTAGGGGCAAGGCTTTTTTTTTTTATCAGCGACCAGAAGTTGTGAACTTTATCGTCGTTGTTCTCTACTAAATCCTTTCAGCAAAAATATGGCAATATCGCAAAATGATCAAGTATGACACATAGAATGCATCTGCTATCCCCGTTTGAATAAAAAAAACGTTCACTTCAGTAGGCCTTTAAAAGGTTCAGAGTAGCTCCGAAAAGTTCAACCTAGCTAAGGTTCCTGAAGAACTAAATCTACAAACCCCGTTTCCATATGAGTTGGGAAATGGTGTTCGATGTAAATATAAACGGAATACAATGATTTGCAATTCATTGTATTCCGTTTATATTTACATCTAACAATTTCCCAACTGGAAACGGGGTTTGTACATGGCTAGTTTTTGGTGGAAACACAGGGGGAACTTTATTTAAGCTCCTGAAAAAGGGGCCCTATTGTTGGCATGTTTCATTCTGACTTGTGTTTAAAGGCCTACTGAAATTTTTTTATTTTATTTAAACGGGAATAGCAGATCCATTCTATGTGTCATACTTGATCATTTCGTGATATTGCCATATTTTTGCTGAAAGGATTTAGTAGAGAACATCGACGATGAAGTTCGCAACTTTTGCTCGCTGATAAAAAAGCCTTGCCTGTAGCGGAAGTAGCGTGACGTCACAGGAGCTAGTATTCCTCACAATTCCCCGTTGTTTACAATGGAGCGAGAGAGATTCGGAGCAACAAAGCGACGATTACCCCATTAATTTGAGTGAGGATGAAAGATTCGTGGATGAGGAACGTTAGAGTGAAGAACTAGAGGCAATGCAGGACGTATCTTTTTTCGCTCTGACCGTAACTTAGGTACAAGCTGGCTCATTGGATTCCACACTCTCTCCTTTTTCTATTGTAGATCACGGATTTGTATTTTAAACCACCTGGGATACTATATCCTCTTGAAAATGAGAGTCGAGAACGCGAAATGGACATTCACAGTGACTTTTATCTCCAAGACAATACATCGGTGACACACTTAGCTACTGAGCTAACGTGATAGCATCGTTCTCAAATGCAGATAGAAACAAAAGAAATAAACCCCTGACTGGAAGGATAGACAGAAGATCAACAATACTATTAAACCATGTACATGTAACTACACGGTTAATAATTCTCAGCCCGGTAAGGCTTAACAATGCTGTTGCTAACGACGCTAAGGCTAACTTAGCAACTTAGCAACCGGACCTCACAGAGCTATGCTAAAAACATTAGCGCTCCACCTACGCCAGCCAGCCCTCATCTTCCCATCAACAGCCGTGCTCACCTGCGTTCCAGCGATCGACGGCGCGACGAAGGACTTCACCCGTGGGTTTGGCGGCTAGCATCGGCTAGGCGTCTGCTATCAGGGTAAGTAGTCCTTGTTGTGTTGCTACAGCCAGCCGCTAATACACCGATCGATCCCACCTACAACGTTCTTCTTTGCAGCCTCCATTGTTCATTAAACAAATTGCAAAAGATTCACCAACACAGATGTCCAGAATACTGTGGAATTTTGTCGAAGAAAACAGAGCTTTGTGTATTGTGTCCAAACACTTCCGTGGACCTCGCGACGTCACACGCATACGTCATCCTCCAAAGGCGTTTTGAACGGAAGTTTAGCGGGAAATTTAAAATGTCACTTTATAAGTTAACCCGGCCGTATTGGCATGTGTTGCAATGTTAAGATTTCATCATTGATATATAAACTATCAGACTGCGTGGTCGCTAGTAGTGGCTTTCAGTAGGTCTTTAATGCATTCTTCTTCTGCTCCTCCCCCCCTTCCAGGAAGCCCCTCTTTAGATTCCCATATGGTCTCTTGGCGCGGCTTTTTTTGGGGGGGGCTTTGTGAATGGGTCGTAAATCCTCAGCGCGTGGGCTGATAATGATGTGCAAGCGTATGGTACGTCTGGATGCGCCCATGATGCCGCCACTCTAACTGGTGTCTTACAGGAAAAACACTGACTTCACGTCCGCCCTCCTCCTTTCCGTAAGACGATCCCTCCCCGAGGGCCCACAAACAGGAGGGCACGTCGGGGCCTTTCTAGTGAACTTTCTAGTCTCTCTCTCTCTTTGGGATGTGACCCATGTCGTGCGCAAACTGGTACTGCAGCATTTCTAGCCTTGTGCAAACGAACTACAATCAACAAAGTGGTTTGTCACCAGAAACCATACTTGCCAACCCTCCCGGTTTTACCGGGAGACTCCCCGGAATTCAGCGCCTCTCCCGATAACCTCCCGGAAGAAATTTTCTCCCGGTAAACTCCCGGGATTCAGCCGGAGCTGGAGGCCACGCCCCCTCCAGCTCCATGCGGACCTGAGTGGGGACAGCGTCTGTTTTCACGTCGGCTTTCCCACGATATAAACAGCGTGCCTGCCCAATGACGTTATAACTGTAGGATGATCGAGGGCGAGTTCTTGGTTTCTTATGTTGGTTTATTGTTAGGCAGTTTCATTAACGTCCTCCCAGCGCGGTAACAACACACAACAACAGCAGTCACGTTTTCGTCTGCCGTAAACAGCAATGGTGTGACACTCTTAAACAGGACAATACTGCCATCTACTGGATAGCCACCGGAACACTGAAATTCAAGTATTTCTTTTATTTATATGTATAATAAAATAAACATATGTATATATATAGCTAGAATTCACTGAAAGTCAAGTATTTCATATATATATATATACACTAGCGTTCAAAAGTTTGGGGTCACATGTAAATGTCCTTATTTTTGAAGGAAAAGCACTGTACTTTTCAATGAAGATAACTTTAAACTAGTCTTAACTTGAAAGAAATACACTCTATACATTGCTAATGTGGTAAATGACTATTCTAGCTGCAAATGTCTGGTTTTTGGTGCAATATCTACATAGGTGTATAGAGGCCCATTTCCAGCAACTATCACTCCAGTGTTCTAATGGTACAATGTGTTTGCTCATTAGCTCAGAAGGCTAATTGATGATTAGAAAGCCAATCATGTTGACACATCTGAAAACAGTTTAGCTCGTTACAGAAGCTACAAAACTGACCTTCCTTTGAGCAGATTGAGTTTCTGGAGCATCACATTTGTGGGGTCAATTAAACGCTCAAAATGGCCAGAAAAAGAGAACTTTCATCTGAAACTCGACAGTCTATTCTTGTTCTTAGAAATGAAGGCTATTCCACTAAATTGTTTGGGTGACCCCAAACTTTTGAACGGTAGTTTATATATATGAAATATTTATGAAATACTCGAGTTGGTAAATTCTAGCTGTAAATATACGCCTCCCCCTCTTAACCACAGCCCCAACCATGCCCCCGCAACACCCCCGACCACGCCCCACCCCACCCCCCACCTCCCAGAATCGGAGGTCTCAAGGTTGGCAAGTACGCCAGAAACCGTGCCGTTAAGATTGGGCGATACTGCACATTTTTGGTATCGATCCGACAAAGATTTGTGGTAAAATCTCGAATTGAACAATATTTTTGCCAAACAGCTCAATTTTTGCTTAATCTGACCACATAACTTTCCTCCAGGAGGTCTTATCTTTGTCCATGTGATGTCAGATGAACGTTGCAATCAAAACATCTGATGCCTAATAAGTACAATACTTACGGTATTAACACTTTTTAGGGCGCAACAAAAGACTAGACTAAACCGACTAGCCAACAGGTACTGGCAATTAGTACCGTATCGGTTTATATGTGAACGGTACCCAGCACGGTGGAAGAGGGGTTAGTGCAGGGGTCACCAACCTTTTTGAAAGCAAGAGCTACTTCTTGGGTAGTGATTAATGCGAAGGGCTACCAGTTTGATACACACTTCAATAAATTGCCAGAAATAGCCAATTTGCTCAATTTACCTTTAACTCTATGTTATTATTAATAATTAATGATATTTACACTTAATTGAACGGTTTAAAAGAGGAGAAAACACGAAAAAATTGACAATTAAATTTTGAAACATATTTTATCTTCAATTTCGACTCTTTAAAATTCAAAATTCAACTGAAAAAAAGAAGAGAAAAACTAGCTAATTCGAATCTTTTTGAAAAAATTAAAAAAATAATTTATGGAACATCATTAGTAATTTTTCCTGATTAAAATTAATTTTAGAATTTTGATGACATGTTTTAAATAGGTTAAAATCCAATCTGCACTTTGTTAGAATATATAACAAATTGGACCAAGCTATATTTCTAACAAAGACAAATCATTATTTCTTTTAGATTTTCCAGAACAAAAATTTTAAAAGAAATTCAAAAAACTTTGAAATAAGATTTAAATTTGATTCTACAGATTTTCTAGATTTGCCAGAATAATTTTTTTGAATTTTAATCATAATAAGTTTGAAGAAATTTTTCACAAATATTCTTTGTCAAAAAAACAGAAGCTAAAATGAAGAATTAAATTAAAATTTATTTATTATTCTTTACAATAGAAAAAATAAATTTACTTGAACATTGATTTAAATTGTCAGGAAAGAAGAGGAAGGAATTTAAAAGGTAAAAAGGTATATGTGTTTAAAAATCCTTTTTAAGGTTGTATTTTTTCTCTAAAATTGTCTTTCTGAAAGTTATAAGAAGCAAAGTAAAAAAATGAATGAATTTATTTAAACAAGTGAAGACCAAGTCTTTAAAATATTTCCTTGGATTTTCAAATTCTATTTGAGTTTTGTCTCTCTTAGAATTAAAAATGTCGGGCAAAGCGAGACCAGCTTGCTAGTAAATAAATACAATTACAAAAATAGAGGCGGCTCACTGGTAAGTGCTGCTATTTGAGCTATTTTTAGGACAGGCCAGCGGGCTACTCATCTGGTCCTTACGGGCTACCTGGTGCCCGCGGGCACCGCGTTGGTGACCCCTGGGTTAGTGCATGTGACTCACAATACGAAGGTCCTGAGTAGTCCTGAGTTCAATCCCGGACTCGGGATCTTTCCGTGTGGAGTTTGCATGTTCTCCCCGTGACTGCGTGGGTTCCCTCCGGGTACTCCGGCTTCCTCCCACCTCCAAAGACATGCACCTGGGGATAGGCCCCTCCCACCTCCAAAGACATGCACCTGGGGATAGGCCCCTCCCACCTCCAAAGACATGCACCTGGGGATAGGTTGATTGGCAACACTAAATTGGCCTGAGTGTGTGAATGTTGTCTGTCTATCTGTGTTGGCCCTGTGATGAGGTGGCGACTTGTCCAGGGTGTACCCCGCCTTCCGCCCGAATGCAGCTGAGATAGGCTCCGGCACCCCCCGCCACCCCAAAAGGGACAAGCGGTAGAAAATGGATGTATGGACTGATACAACGCTGATACTACCCAGGTATCGCTACCATTGATAGTGTAATGGGTCCGCTCATCCCCTACTTGTAATTAATAACATCTTTTTTGTTTGTCCTCCTGCATGGATGGCCTTCTTCCTGAATAGCACGCTGCCTCCTCAGTGCACCCTTATCCCCCCCGTGTATGTGCACCGGGGGTCACGGAGGTGACTCATAATTTACCTCTGTCATTATGAGCACCGCCGCATGCATAATTCATCCGTTTACTTCTTTTCTCCCCTCCACTCGTCTTTGAATGGAGGCGGCCACCGGGAGACGCACAAGACTCCACCTCGCCGCCAACAGTGCTGATATTGCCCCCGCAGAAACGGTCAAATAGTCGTGACACTCCGATAGGTCTCTCCAACTGGTTATATTACATGTCTATTTTACTAGATCTGCTCTAAATTTGACACAACCTGTACTTCGAAAGACAGTTAATCCTTTTAAAGGCCTACTGAAATGACATTTTTTTATTTAAACGGGAATAGCAGATCCATTCTATGTGTCATACTTGATCATTTCGCGATATTGCCATATTTTTGCTGAAAGGATTTAGTAGAGAACATCGACGATAAAGTTCGCAACTTTTGGTCGCTGATAAAAAAAAAGCCTTGCCTGTAGCGGAAGTAGCGTGACGTCACAGGTTGAAAGGCTCCTCACATTTCCTCATTGTTTACACCAGCGGCGAGAGCGATTCGGACCGAGAAAGCGACGATTACTCCATTAATTTGAGCGAGGATGAAAGATTCGTGGATGAGGTACGTGAGAGTGAAGGACTAGAGTGCAGTGCAGGACGTATCTTTTTTCACTCTGACCGTAACTTAGGTACAAGCTGGCTCATTGGATTCCACTCTCTCCTTTTTCTATTGTGGATCACGGATTTGTACTTTAAACCACCTGGGATACTATATCCTCTTGAAAATGAGAGTCGAGAACGTGAAATGGACATTCACACTGACTTTTATCTCCACGACAATACATCAACGAAGCTCTTTAGCTACGGAGCTAACGTGATAGCATCGGGCTTTACTGCAGATAGAAACAAAAGAAATAAACCCCTGACTGGAAGGATAGACAGAAGATCAACAATACTATTAAACCGTGGACATGTAATTACACGGTTAATACTTTCTAGCCTGGCGAAGGTTAACAATGCTGTGCTAACGACGCCATTGAAGCTAACTTAGCTACGGGACCTCACAGAGCTATGCTAAAAACATTAGCTATCCACCTACGCCAGCCAGCCCTCATCTGCTCATCAACACCCGTGCTCACCTGCGTTCCAGCGATCGACGGAGCGACGAAGGACTTCACCCGATCATCGATGCGGTCGGCGGCTAGCGTCGGATAGCACGTCTGCTATCCAAGTCAAAGTCCTCCTGGCTGTGTTGCTGCAGCCAGCCGCTAATACACCGATCCCACCTACAACTTTCTTCTTTGCAGTCTCCATTGTTCATTAAACAAATTGCAAAAGATTCACCAACACAGATGTCCAGAATACTGTGGAATTTTGGGATGAAAACAGAGCTTTTTGTATTGGATTCAATGGGTCCGAATACTTCCGTTTCAACCATTGACGTCACGCGCGTACGTCATCATACATAGACGTTTTCAACCGGAAGTTTAGCGGGAAATTTAAAATGTTACTTTATTAGTTAACCCGGCCGTATTGGCATGTGTTGCAATGTTAAGATTTCATCATTGATATATAAACTATCAGACTGACGTCACGCAAGGCTTTTTTTTTATCAGCGAGCAAAAGTTGCGAACTTTATCGTCGATGTTGTCTACTAAATCCTTTCAGCAAAAATAAGGCAATATCGCGAAATGATCAAGTATGACACATAGAATGGATCTGCTATTCCCGTTTAAATAAGAACATTTCATTTTAGTAGGCCTTTAATTAATTGTCTAAGACAGGGGTCCCCAAACGTTTTGATTCGGGGGCCGCATTGGGTTAAAAAAATTTGGCCGGGGGCCTAGCTATATATATATATATATGTCAGTGGCGTGCGGTGAGGTTAATGTCTGGTGAGGCACTGCATCATCACAGTCAGATTTACAAACATATGAACCCTAAATAGTATCTTATTCACCATGTGATTAGCAGCAGTTAACGGGTTATGTTTAAAAGCTCATACCAGCATTCTTTACACAACTGTAGCACACAAAAAAGCACATTTAATAAAAAAAACATTATTATGGTCTTACCTTTCTTGCTGGACAGCCTTTGCGTGTGTACCACGCCGTTTGAAAAGAACGGGTCCTCTGTCCCGAAGTCAAAAGCAAACCTTTTAGCTCCGGCGTTGGTCTACCTTTAATTATTACCTCCTGCTTCGATTGAAAGTCCAGTTTAAAAAACGGTTTTATTTTACATATGTAATCCTCCATGTTTTTAATAAAAGTCCAGGCGAGAGGAAATAAACAATAGCTTGCAAACTTTTTTTTCTTTTTCTTCTGCGGCCGAGGAATGATCTCTGGGATCACTACCGCCCTCTACCACCAGAAGGCCGGATTACTGCGGGCCTCAACCAGTACGTCTTTTGCAGCAGATTTATGAATGCTCAGCACAAGAAATACTTTACACACATACAGTTTTTGACAAAATACACTGTACATTATATACCTCTGCTAACTAAACTATGCTATAGTTTAGTTAGCTGATATAATTCATATAGCAATACAGTCTCACTGCACAGCAGCTCAGCAGTTAGCCACAATCCATGTTGAGGCACACAGTAACGTGCCTCATCTGGCTGCTGATCACCGCACCGTCTCTTCTCAGTATTTGAATGGCAAATGTGAAAATAAAAATAAAAATAATCTAAAACTGGTGAAGTTAAATGGAAAATAACTTTAGTATAATCACTGGATACATATAACAATGTAATTTTTTTTTTTTCTTTTTACATTTTTTTTCTTTCCATGACGGCAGGTGAGGCCCCGCCTCCCCTGCCTCTAGTGACGGCACACCACTGATATATATATATATATATATATATATATATATATATATATATATATATATATATATATATATATATATATATATATATATATATATATATATATATATATATATATATATATATATATATATATATATTCATTGCGCACTAATTGACTAAAAGAGCGAGTACTTTCCGTGCGCTCGCCCGACACTGCGGCATAGCACGATGTCACGTTATCGATGGGAGAATGCATTTTTAGACAATATGATTTGCCTGAGTGGCTAGGAGACCCCGAGAGTAACGAGCGGTAGAAAATTTATTAGAAAGGACCGATTTAAAAAAAAAAAAAATAAATAAAATAAAAAATATATATATATATATGTACATATATATGTATATTTTTTTTAACTTGTGACTTCCCATGAGCCTGATTTTGGACGCTGGCAGGCCCGCGGATCGTGGCTTGGGGACCCCTGGTCTAAGAGCTAAAACTCTAAAATAATCTTGAGTATTTATCTGGCATTATATGCTGCTGGGAGTCTGGAGTTCAGACACGAGGGCGACACACGGCGAATTACGGCGGCAACAGGAAAACGTCCGCGCTATTTTTAACTCTGAATCTTAATGAACACCCCCTCCGCCCTTCAGAGTTGGAACCGATTTAGACAGTGCAGTGTTAAAAAAAAAAAAAAATGACACTCTGGCTTTGGGAGATTAATCAAGAGGCGGCGGCGCTGTGGAATGTGTTCGATGCCCAGCTCTCCACAAGTGATGCTCCACAAAGTCCGTAATTACTGCTTATGCTAATTGGTAAGATAAAACACTTCCAAATCTGTTGGCCCACTGACAGCAGCTTTGTGATTCATCCACCCTGTCCTGGTTCTGTGCACCAGCATCACTGTGCACGGCCATGATGGTCGTGTACTGTATGTGCACGGCCATGATGGTCGTGTACTGTATGTGCACGGCCATGATGGTCGTGTACTGTATGTGCACGGCCATGATGGTCGTGTACTGTATGTGCACGGCCATGATGGTCGTGTACTGTATGTGCACTGCCATGATGGTCGTGTACTGTATGTGCACGGCCATGATGGTCGTGTACTGTATGTGCACTGCATGACTGACACTATGCAGATATTACATACGCATTTGTTTTACTATACAAATAATATAGTCGTCTACTGTATCATCATCATCATCATCATCATCGGCGGTCACTCGAAACGAGTATGACGATCCCCCTGGTAGGGGTGTATCCCTTTATGGAGGATGCCTGTGCGTGACTTAGTTTAACATGGGGAGTCTGGTGCACAGACAGTCATCACACGATCCTTGACAGAATCGGGTCAGGGTCCAGTGGCATGGAGTCCAAGACTATCACTATTATGTTAGATCCACTATGGACTGGACTCATTCACTATTATGTTAGATCCACTATGGACTGGACTCTCACTATTATGTTAGATCCACAATGGACTGGACTCTCTCACTATTATGTTAGATCCACTATGGACTGGACTCTCACACTATTATGTTAGATCCACAATGGACTGGACTCTCACACTATTATGTTAGATCCACTATGGACTGGACTCTCACACTATTATGTTAGATCCACTATGGACTGGACTCTCACACTATTATGTTAGATCCACTATGGACTGGACTCTCACACTATTATGTTAGATCCACTATGGACTGGACTCTCACACTATTATGTTAGATCCACTATGGACTGGACTCTCACACTATTATGTTAGATCCACTATGGACTGGACTCTCACACTATTATGTTAGATCCACTATGGACTGGACTCTCACACTATTATGTTAGATCCACTATGGACTGGACTCTCACTATTATGTTAGATCCACTATGGACTGGACTCTCACACTATTATGTTAGATCCACTATGGACTGGACTCTCACTATTATGTTAGATCCACTATGGACTGGACTCTCACACTATTATGTTAGATCCACTATGGACTGGACTCTCACTATTATGTTAGATCCAGTATGGACTGGACTCTCACACTATTATGTTAGATCCACTATGGACTGGACTCCCACTATTATGTTAGATCCACTATGGACTGGACTCCCACTATTATGTTAGATCCACTATGGACTAGACTCTCACTATTATGTGCACTGCATGACTGACACTATGCAATTATTACGTACGCATTTGTTTATTCTTTGTTTCACCATCTGTTTAGCAGCCTACTTCCTGGTTCGTGGACACTGGGCTGTTCCACTGATGCCTACATCTGCGCCTTTATCCAGATTCTCACCAGAAAGACTTTCGAACGGTAGTATTAACAGGAGTTATAGTCCAATAACACCAAGTCAGAGACTCAAACCCAAGCAATGTTGTACGTTTATGTCATTTAAAGATTCTCCATGTGGTCCTCTCCAAGGTTTCTCTCGACGTCCCTTATGTGGGCTTTGTACCGAGGATGTCGTTGTGGCTTGTGCAGCCCTTTGAGACTTTTGTGATTTAGGGCTATATAAATAAACATTGATTGATTGATTGAAAGATTCTCCATATGATTTAGGGACCTACTGCAAAATTGCTCGTTACGGATACAGTCCGTAAGCACACATGATTGTATTTTTTATGACAAAAAAAATAAACATTTTTTTTTAAATTAAATCAACATAAAAAACACAATATATACATTATATATCAATATAGATCAATACAGTCTGCAGGGATACAGTCCATAAGCACACATGATTGTATTTTTTTATGACAAAAAAAAAAAAAAAAGTTTTTAATTATTATTTTTTTATTAAATCAACATAAAAAAAACACAATATATACATTATATATCAATGTATATCAATACAGTCTGCAGGGATACAGTCCGTAAGCACACATGATTGTATTTTTTTATGACAAAAAAAAAAATAATACAAATATTATTTTTGTATTAAATCAACATAAAAAAACACAATATATACATTATATATCAATATATATCAATACAGTCTGCAGGGATACAGTCCGTAAGCACACATAATTGTATTTTTTTATGACAAAAAAACCCAAAAACAAAACATTTTTTTAATTATTATTTTTTTTATTAAATCAACATAAAAAAACACAATATATACATTATATATCAATGTAGATCAATACAGTCTGCAGGGATACAGTCCGTAAGCACACATGATTGTATTTTTTTATGACAAACAAAAATAAATAAATAATAATAATAATTATAATTTTTTTTATTAAATCAACATAAAAAAACACAATATATACATTATATATCAAAATAGATCAATACAGTCTGCAGGGATACAGTCCGTAAGCACACATGATTGTATTTTTTTATGACAAAAAAAAAACAAAAACAAATTATTGTTATTTTTTTATTAAATCGACATAAAAAAACACAATATATACATTATATATTAATATAGATCAATACAGTCTGCAGGGATACAGTCTGTAAGCACACATGATTGTATTTTTTTATGACAAAAAAAAATAAAAAAAAATAAAAAAATAAAATTATTTTTTTATCAAATCAACATAAAAAACCCACAATATATACATTATATATTAATATAGATCAATACAGTCTGCAGGGATACAGTCCGTAAGCACACAGGATTGTATTTTTTTATGACAAAAAAAATAAAATGAAATAAAAAAATAAAATTATTTTTTTATCAAATCAACATAAAAAACCACAATATATACATTATATATCAATATAGATCAATACAGTCTGCAGGGATACAGTCCGCAAGCACACATGATTGTATTTTTTTATGTAAAAAAAAAAAAAAATATTATTTTTTTATTAAATCAACATAAAAAAACACAATATATACATTATATATCAATATAGATCAATACAGTCTGCGGGGATACAGTCCATAAGCAGACATGATTGTATTTTTTTATGACAAAAAAAAATAAAAAATTTAATTATAATTTTTTTATTAAATCAACATAAAAAACACAATATATAAATGATAAATCAATATAGATCAATACAGTCTGCAGGGATACAGTCCGTAAGCACACATGATTGTATTTTTTTATGACAAAAAAAAAATATATATATATTTTTTAATTATTATTTTTTTATTAAATCAACATAAAAAAACACAATATATACATTATACATCAATGTAGATCAATACAGTCTGCAGGGATACAGTCCGTAAGCACACATGATTGTATTTTTTTATGACAAAAAAATTAAAATAAAAACATTTTTTAATTATTATTTTTTTATTAAATCAACATAAAAAACCACAATATATACATTATATATCAATATAGATCAATACCGTCTGCAGGGATACAGTCCGTAAGCACACATGATTGTATTTTTTATGACAAAAAAAATAAAATAAAACAAATGTTTAATTATTATTTTTTTATTAAATCAACATAAAAAACCACAATATATACATTATATATCAATGTAGATCAATACAGTCTGCAGGGATACAGTCCGTAAGCACACATGATTGTATTTTTTTATGACAAAAAAAATAAAATAAAAAAAATAAAAAAATTATTTTTTTATCAAATCAACATGAAAAAACACAATATATACATTATATATCAGTATAGATCAATACAGTCTGCAGGGATACAGTCCGTAAGCACACATGATTGTATTTTTTTATGACAAAAAAAAAACAACCATAACATCATTTTATATAAATACGAAGGTCCTGAGTAGTCCTGAGTTCAATCCCGGGCTCGGGATCTTTCTGTGTGGAGTTTGCATGTTCTCCCCGTGACTGCGTGGGTTCCCTCTGGGTACTCCGGCTTCCTCCCACCTCCAAAAACATGCACCTGGGGATAGGCCCCTCCCACCTCCAAAAACATGCACCTGGGGATAGGCCCCTCCCACCTCCAAAGACATGCACCTGGAGATAGGTTGATTGGCAACACTAAATGGGCCCTAGTGTGTGAATGTTAGTGTGAATGTTGTCTGTCTATCTGTGTCGGCCCTGCGATGAGGTGGCGACTTGTCCAGGGTGTACCTCGCCTTCCGCCCGAATGCAGCTGAGATAGGCTCCAGCACCCCCCGCAACCCCAAAAGGGACAAGCGGTAGAAAATGGATGGATGGCTATGAGTTTTTCCCCCCCCTTGGCCTCAGTCTGGACCCCATCTCCAGGCTTAGACTTTAGATTTTTTTTCTCAACCCCCCCAGACTCTCACTTTCTCACCTGTTTCTCACCTTTTTTGCAAGGGTCACCAGAAGTTGGCAGACCTGTTCTGTCTCCCTGTAATGTTTGTCTTTGCTCTTGAATGGGATTGTTGCCAGCCGAGTAGAGTTCACAAAAGCTACCAGTGATGAACGCCACCTCCTTTATGGACGTGAACCCTCAGCCCAATGTCTGAAGTCAAGGAGAAGCTTCCTCGACAATGTCCAGCCCTTAACAACATCTCGGGAAGAAACCAGACTCTAGCTATGGACACAAAGACTAGAGAAAGACCCTTCTCCTATTGACATGGGAATCCCCCCTTCTGAAGACCATGGGTCAAGTGGAAGACACTAAACCGCCTGAGAACAGGAACAGGGCAATCAAAAGCTGCTATGGCCAGATGGGGCTACAAAACCGGCCAGGTACCAGAAATTGATATATAAACTATCAGACTGCGTGGTCGATAGTAGTGGCTTTCAGTAGGCCTTTAAGCTGTACATCAGGGGTCACCAACGCGGTGCCCGCGGGCACCAAGTAGCCCGTAAGGACCAGATGAGTAGCCCGCTGGCCTGTTCTAAAAATAGCTCAAATAGCAGCACTTACCAGTGAGCTGCCTCTATTTTTTAAATTGTATTTATTTACTAGCAAGCTGGTCTCGCTTTGCTCGACATTTTTAATTCTAAGAGAGACAAAACTCAAATAGAATTTGAAAATCCAAGAAAATATTTTAGAGACTTGATCTTCACTTGTTTGAAGAAATTCATTAATTTTTTTACTTTGCTTCTTATAACTTTCAGAAAGAAAATTTTAGAGAAAAAATACAACCTTAAAAATGATTTTAGGATTTCTAAGCACATATACCTTTTTACCTTTTAAATTCCTTCCTCTACTTTCCTGACAATTTAAATCAATGTTCAAGTAAATTTATTTTTTCTATTGTAAAGAATAATAAATACATTTGAATTTAATTCTTCATTTTAGCTTCTGTTTTTTCGATGAAGAATATTTGTGAAATATTTCTTCAAACTTATAATGATTAAAATACAAAAAAATTATTCTGGCAAATCTAGAAAATCTGTAGAATCAAATTTAAATCTTATTTCAAAGTCTTTTGAATTTCTTTTAAAATTTTTGTTCTGAAAAATCTAGAAGAAATAATGATTTGTCTTTGTTAGAAATATAGCTTGGTCCAATTTGTTATATATTCTAAAAAAATTGTAGATTGGATTTTAACCTATTTAAAACATGTCATCAAAATTCTAAAATAAATCTTAATCAGGAAAAATTACTAATGATGTTCCATAAATTCTTGTTTTAATTTTTTCAAAAAGATTCGAATTAGCTAGTTTTTCTCTTCTTTTTTTCGGTTGAATTTTGAATTTTAAAGAGTCGAAATTGAAGATAAACTATGTTTCAAAATTTAATTGTCATTTTTTTCGTGTTTTCTCCTCTTTTAAACCGTTCAATTAAGTGTAAATATCATTAATTATTCATAATAACAGAGTTAAAGGTAAATTGAGCAAATTGGCTATTTCTGGCAATTTATTTAAGTGTGTATCAAACTGGTAGCCCTTCGCATTAATCACTACCCAAGAAGTAGCTCTTGCTTTCAAAAAGGTTGGTGACTCCTGATGTACATCAAGCAAGAATGGGAAAGAATTCCACCTGAGAAGCTTCAAAAATGTGTCTCCTCAGTTCCCAAACCTTTACTGAGTGTTGTTAAAAGGAAAGGTCATGTAACACAGTGGTGAACATGCCCTTTCCCAACTACTTTGGCACGTGTTGCAGCCATGAAATTGTAAGTTAATTATTATTTGCAAAAAATAAATAAAGTTTATGAGTTTGAACATCTAATATGTTGTCTTTGTAGCATATTCAACTGAATATGGCTTGAAAAGGATTTGCAAATCATTGTATTCCGTTTATATTTACATCTAACACCATTTCCCAACTCATATGGAAACGGGGTTTGTATTTCAGATTCTGATTCTGAATGTAACTTTTGCACTACAGTCCCAGTCCAAAGATTGCATTATTATAATAGTCCAATCTGAACGTGTCTTAGCCCAGTAGTGCCTTACAAACAATGCTTGCTTGGTGTGCACTATTAAAGGCCTACTGAAATGATTTTTTAAAATTTAAATGGGAATAGCAGATCCATTCTATGTGTCATACTTGATCATTTCGCGATATTGCCATATTTTTGCTGAAAGGATTTAGTAGAGAAAATCGACGATGAAGTTCGCAACTTTTGGTCGCTGATAAAAAAAAGCCTTGCCTGTAGCGGAAGTAGCGTGACGTCACAGGAGCTAGTATTCCTCACAATTCCCCGTTGTTTACAATGCAGCGAGAGAGATTCGGACCAAGAAAGTGATGATTACCCCATTATTTTGAGCGAGGATGAAAGATTCGTGGATGAGGAACGTTACAGTGAAGGACTTGAGAGGCAGTGATGGACGTATCTTTTTTCGCTCTGACCGTAACTTAGGTACAAGCTGGCTCATTGGATTCCACACTCTCTCCTTTTTCTATTGTAGATCACAGATTTGTATTTTAAACCACCTGGGATACTATATCCTCTTGAAAATGAGAGTCGAGAACGCCAAATGGACATTCAGTGCCTTTTATCTCCACGACAATACATCGGCGAAATGCTTTAGCTACGAGCTAACGTGATAGCATCGTGCTTTAACTGCATATAGAAACAAAAGAAATAAACCCCTGACTGGAAGTATAGATACAAAATCAACAATACTATTAAACCGTGGACATGTAAATACACGGTTAATGCTTTCCAGGCTGGCGAAGGTTAACAATGCTGTGCTAACGACGCCATTGAAGCTAACTTAGCAACCGGACCGCACAGAGCTACGCTAAAAACATTAGCTCTCCACCTACGCCAGCCAGCCCTCATCTACTCATCAACACCCGTGCTCACCTGCGTTCCAGCGATCGGCAGAAGGACGAAGGACTTCGCCCGATGCGTTTGGCGGCCCGGAGACGTAGGAAGTCAAGGTGAGGTCGGCGGCTAGCGCGGCTAGCGCTCCAACAAAGTCCTCCTGGTTGTGTTGCTGTAGTCCGCTGCTAATACACTGATCCCACCTACAACTGTCTTCTTTGCAGCCTTCATTGTTCATTAAACAAATTGCAAAAGATGTCCAGAATACTGTGGAATTATGAAATGAAAACAGAGCTTTTTGTATAGGATTCTACGGGTACCATAACTTCCGTTACTCGGACTTCGTCACGCGCATACGTCATCATACCGCGACGTTTCAGCCGGATATTTCCCGGGAAATTTAAAATGTCACTTTATAAGTTAACCCGGCCGTATTGGCATGTGTTGCAATGTTAAGATTTCATCATTGATATATAAACTTTTAGACTGCGTGGTCGCTAGTAGTGGCTTTCAGTAGGTCTTTAAAGGCACAGTCCCTGACGTGCAGTCCATCTATATATGCAGGAGCTCTCTAAACAACAAATATTTCTGTCCTCTTGCAGGGAGGAGGAGGAGGAGGAGGAAGACCTGCCTGAGAGCTGCTGTCATTGGTTTTCTCAATGAGACATCAGCAACGGACCCCCTCCTCCCTCCCCCCTCCCTCCCTCCCTCTTTTCGCTGACAGCCTCCGCCGGCGGCTCGACGTCACTCCCATCAGCCGCGAAACAAGCACGTTCGCTCGGCCAGCGGAGCCGTCCAGAGGACGGGGAGACTCGAGGCGGGGAGGGTATTTTTTTTATTTTATTTTTTTGTTGGCACGCCGAGCATTCTCCACCCACAGTGCGTGCGTGTCGCTCGGAAGGCGGAGAGGTGGTGGGAGAGAAAAACGAGACCGGGCAAGAAAGTTGCACGGCGACCATGAGTGACCTGGAGGAGGACTTTGCCAAGGTTCTGCTACTCAAAGAGGAGAGGATCCGGGACCTGGAGCGCCGCTTGTCGGACCGGGAGGACGAGATCCAGGAGCTGAAGCGCAAGCTGCACAAATGCCAGTCGGTGCTGCCCAGCGCGCAACTTCTCGGCCCGAGGACCCGGCGGGCGCAGGGCATCTCGGCCGAGCCGCAGACCCACCAGGACCTGCTCAGACAGACCTTCCGGAGATACGCCAAGACCGACTGGTAAGAACCATCTCCTCCCCTCCAACTTTGTTCCCCCCATTCGGCCATGAATGGAGCATCACTTGCATTCTCTGTGCGGATGACGCAGCTTGTGGAAGAGCTCCTAATTGATCAGATCCATCACCGGGTGGGGGTCCCCCGGGGGCCCGGACTGGAGGAAGTGTGATGCATTATTGGCTTTTAGTGCATGTTTGAGGATATTTAATACTCCATTAGAAGACTTACACCGTGTTGGACCATATGCTCCCTCCTTTTGGAGTTTATTTTTATTTTTTTCAAGCTGCTTTAAGGCTTGTTTGGCCTACATTTGATCACGTGACTTGTCACTCAGCGTCCATTAAACATCTTAAATGTGCTTTAAATACAGGCCTGGCCCGAACCAATCTGGCACCCTAGGCAAGATTTTAGGTGGCGCCCCCCCACATCGGCAGTGAAGTGTATATACTCACAACAAACCGAATAGCTTTGTCTTTGACCTTTTTTTTTTTTACTTAAAGAAAGCAAATCAACATATTATATGAGACTGTTATGTTATGATTATCTTTAATCGAATCACAGCAGTGCTCAAATTAAAAAACAGCATTCCCCTCTCATGTGATATTGCTTAATTAACATTAATGATGTGCACTTTAACAACTAGGCTTACAACTATACCTAATATATAAAGGGGTGGAAAAGTGACTATTACCTGCAGGGCAAACATTAGCTAACCAGAAGGCAATAACAATGTCAACAAAAAACACCTGCTTAAAAGATCTTACATAAATGTCCCTGAGGAATGTAAGGTGGGAGTACTGTAATTACCTAACGTTACATTCTTATTTTCCATAACAATTTAGCCCCCTCCACAATATTAACCCGACGTTAAAACAGAACTAGCTATTTATTGATTAGCAATTGCCGAATCATGTAACATTAACTTAATGCTAAAAAGCCAGGTTACTATCACATTCTGTAACAGACAAATCATTTTATTTAGGCTAACGTTACATACCTGCTACCTCTGTCTTTTTCTCGTTTCTCCTCTTCTTTTCTCTTTTTTCTTCCCTGGGCACCTGACAGTTTTGGCCGTTTTGACATCTTGTGTTGATTTTTTGATGCGGTGACGTCCAAAAAGAGTCATGATATGGGAAGGGAGGGGGCGCACCGTGCGGGGAGAAAGGGGGGGGGGGGGGGGCGTAATGTTGTAACAAATTATATTTCTATTAAATAGGCTTTACTTTGCATTTTAATTAACGTGGGATTATTTTTTGTGTTCAGAAATAATAGTACCAACTTTTTTTTTCCTTTTTTTTCTCCAACATTTGTGGCACTGGCGTGGCGCCCCCTGATGGACGGCGCCCTTAGCATTTGCCTATACGGCCTATGCCACGGGCCGGCCCTGTTTAAATAGACCCCCAAATGACACATTTGTATTTATTTGTATGCACACTACACTGTAAAAAAAAAATCCTATTTTAATGGTTAACATAAAAGTACATAAATATTTCCAATTTATTACTATTATTATTATTATTTTTGTAAAAGGTTGAAAAATCTGCCATTTTTTTTTTTAGATAAAGATTTAAAGTAATTTCCTTAAAAGTCGCGTTGTTTTATCCGATTACTAGCTAATCGCACAAACTAATCAATAGGTTACTACTAAAATAAGCAAAACATAACTGCAACGAGTAGAAACAAGCGTTGATTTGTATTCTCTTGCTTCGATTAATCGTTTATTTAGTGTAATTAGTAAATATGATCAAATCCGGACCGCACTGGGTGCCCAAAACAAAGTTTCCAGGCGGCCACTGCAAATAGAGTGTACATGAGAGCGGTGGTGCATGTGTGGGTGCCGTGAGCCGTGTGGCCACGAAACGGCAATATTTTCTAAAAAAAAATGGTATTAATGTAAACGTGTTAAGAGTGCAATTTAAATGTTGATGTGCAAGCAGAAAAAGAAATGTCCTTAAAAGTTGCGTTGTTTTTTCAGATTACTCACTAATCGATAGGTTACTCTGTAACTAAAATAAGCGATAACTGCTGCCCTACACATTTTTTTTGTAAAAGGTTAAAAAAACCTGCCATAATTGTTTAGAATGTTCAACATAAAAGTACATAAATATTTCCAATTTATTACTATTACTATTATTATTTTTGTAAAAGGTTGAAAAATCTGCCATTTTTTTTTTTTAGATAAAGATTTAAAGTAATTTCCTTAAAAGTCGCGTTGTTTTATCCGATTACTAGCTTAATCGCACAAACTAATCAATAGGTTACTAAAATAAGCAAAACATAACTGCAACGAGTGGAAACAAGCGTTGATTATATTCTCTTGCTTCGATTAATCGTTTATTTAGTGTAATTAGTAAATATGATCAAATCCGGACCGCACTGGGTGCCCAAAACAAAGTTTCCAGGCGGCCACTGCAAATAGAGTGTACATGAGAGCGGTGGTGCATGTGTGGGTGCCGTGAGCCGTGTGCCCACGAAACGGCAATATTTTCTAAAAAATGTTTTATTAATGTAAACGTGTTAAGAGTGCAATTTAAATGTTGATGTGCAAGCAGAAAAAGAAATGTCCTTAAAACTTGCGTTGTTTTTTCAGATTACTCACTAATCGATAGGTTACTCTGTAACTAAAATAAGCGATAACTGCTGCCCTACACATTTTTTTTGTAAAAGGTTAAAAAAATCTGCCATAATTGTTTAGAATGTTCAACATACAAGTACATCAATATTTCCAATTTATTACTATTATTATTATTATTTTTGTAAAAGGTTGAAAAATCTGCCATTTTTTTTTTTTTAGATAAAGATTTAAAGTCATTTCCTTTAAAGTCGCGTTGTTTTATCCGATTACTAGCTTAATCGCACAAACTAATCAATAGGTTACTAAAATAAGCAAAACATAACTGCAACGAGTAGAAACAAGCGTTGATTTGTATTCTCTTGCTTCGATTAATCGTTTATTTAGTGTAATTGTTAAATATGATCAAATCCGGACCGCACTGGGTGCCCAAAACAAAGTTTCCAGGCGGCCACTGCAAATAGAGTGTACATGAGAGCGGTGGTGCAACACAAAAGTACATAAATATTTCCAATTTATTTTGTTTTGTTAATTTTGTGAAGCTTCCATGCTTGAATCATGCGGTATGTGATATATTTGTCTAGACCAGGGGTCGGCAACCCAAAATGTTGAAAGAGCCATATTGGACCAAAAATACAAAAAAAAATTTGTCTGGAGCCGCAAAAAATTTAAAGCCAGATAGTGCGTCATGAGATATAAATTGAATGAAGAGGACTTAAAGGGAACTAAATGAGCTCAAATATAGCTACAAATGAGGCATAATGATGCAATATGTACATATCACTAGCCTAAATAGCATGTTAGCATGGATTAGCTCGCAGTCATGCAGTGACCAAATATGTCCGATTAGCACTCCACACGAGTCAACAACATCAACAAAACTCACCTTTGTGTATTCACGCACAAAGTTAAAAGTTTGGTGGACAAAATGAGACAGAAAAAGAAGTGGCATAAAACACGTCCTAGGAAGTCGGAGAAAGTTATACATGTAAACAAACTACGGTGAGTTCAAGGACCGCCAAAATTAGTAGGACAAAACGGCGAATCAGTGTAGCATGTTTAATACAAACAGTGTGCTTTATAACAATTAGGGAGGTTTGTGTCATGTTTGTCCTCCTACAGAAACCATATTAAAACAAAATATATATTTTTTTCCCCCTCATCTTTTTCCATTTTTCATACATTTTTTAAAAAGCTCCAGAGAGCCACAAGGGCGGCGCTAAAGAGCCGCATGCGGCTCTAGAGCCTAGACCAGGGGTCACCAACCTTTTTGAAAGCAAGAGCTACTTCTTGGGTAGTGATTAATGCGAAGGGCTACCAGTTTGATACACACTTAAATAAATTGCCAGAAATAGCCAATTTGCTCAATTTACCTTTAACTCTATGTTATTATTAATAATTAATGATATTTACACTTAATTGAACGGTTTAAAAGAGGAGAAAACACGAAAAAAATGACAATTACATTTTGAAACATAGTTTATCTTCAATTTCGACTCTTTAAAATTCAAAATTAAACCGAAAAAAAGAAGAGAAAAACTAGCTAATTCGAATCTTTTTGAAAAAATTTAAAAAAACAATTTATGGAACATCATTAGTAATTTTTCCTGATTAAGATTAATTTCAGAATTTTGATGACATATTTTAAATAGGTTAAAATCCAATCTACACTTTGTTAGAATATATAACAAATTGGACCAAGCTATATTTCTAACAAAGACAAATCATTATTTCTTCTAGATTTTCCAGAACAAAAATTTTAAAAGAAATTCAAAATACTTTGAAATAAGATTTAAATTTGATTCTACAGATTTTTCTGGATTTGCCATAATAATTATTTTGAATTTTAATCATAATAAGTTTGAAGAAATATTTCACAAATATTCTTCGTCGAAAAAACAGAAGCTAAAATGAAAAATTTAATTAAAATGTATTTATTATTCTTTACAATAATACAATTTTTTTTTACTTGAACATTGATTTAAATTGTCAGGAAAGAAGAGGAAGGAATTTAAAAGGTAAAAAGGTATATGTGTTTAAAAATCCTAAAATCATTTTAAGGTTGTATTTTTTCTCTAAAATTGTCTTTCTGAAAGTTATAAGGAGCAAAGTAAAAAAAATAATACATTTATTTAAACAAAAGGATTTTCAAATTCTATTTGAGTTTTGTCTCTCTTAGAATTAAAAATGTCAGGCAAAGCGAGACCAGCTTGCTAGTAAATAAATACAATTTAAAAAATAGAGGCAGCTCACTGGTAAGTGCTGCTATTTGAGCTATTTTTAGAACAGGCCAGCGGGCTACTCATCTGGTCCTTACGGGCTACCTGGTGCCCGCGGGCACCGCGTTGGTGACCCCTGGCCTAGACGCTACAGGCGAGTCTGGCAACTTCCTTCTGTTCAAGTTGGATGGCAATCTTATTTTTTAAGCTACAGAACAGTATACATTGTTGGCAAATAAAAAGGTAAAATATGGGAAATTAAATCAAAATAAAATGAAACACTACATCAGTATTTTAATATTTTAAATCTAAACAAAATAATTCGATTTTTGTTGTTGTTAATTCTAATCGATTTATGGCCCACCCGTTCTCAAAGTGCGTACTTCTTCTTATGAACAGATTAAACGTAATAATTTCCTTCATTAATTTAAAAACTTGTTTTTTTCTTATTTATTTATATATTTTTATTCAATAAATATGAACGGACAAACAAAGTAAACAAGCAATAATGCTACTTTTTCTCTGTGTGGTTGCAAACTTTGGAATCTATTAGAAACACCAATGGTTAATTTACTCTAAATTTCTACTGTAATTTTTCTATTTTTTTTAAAATAGTTTATAAAACTGTAGAATTGAAGACATTATCTGTAAATAAACAATCCGCCTGTTATTTTAAGTAATATGCCAGTAATGACAAACTTTGTATATTTCTATTTTTTTTTTTTACAGAAAAAGACCAAATTAATTATACATAGCATTTTGTGTTTTCTTAAATTAATTTCAAATTTATGTAAAATTACGATATTTTTCAGCAAAATGTTTCATGAAAATTTCTGTAAATCAGGGGTGTCCAAACTTTTTCCACTGAGGGCCGCACACGGAAAAATTGAACCCTTTGGGGGCCATTTTGATATTTTTCATTTTCAAACCATAACAAAATATATGGATTTTTTTTTTTTGGAACCTTTAGGGCTCCCGGGGACCATAAAGGGTCTCAGTCATTAAAACGTTAAAAATAAGTCAAATTATTATTATTTTTTTTAAATTTAATGCTTACAGTAAATCTCTATATCAACTTCAGGTTGATAAAAAGTAAAAAAAAAAAAAAAAGGTTTTCAACACTTAAGTTACGAGATCAACTTCAGATATATCTGTCGAGTTTACGTTTTTTTTTTTTTTTTTATGAAATCAACATAAAAAACACAATATATACATTATATATCAATATAGATCAATACAGTCTGCAAGGATACAGTCCGTAAGCACACATGATTGTATTTATTTATGTAAAAAAAAAAAAAAAAAAAAAAAAAAAAAAAAAAAAAAAAAAAAAAAAAATTTAATACACCCCCCCCCTCCACCGCCGGTCCGTGGGACAAGCGTTGACCGGTCCGCAGCTACAAAAAGGTTGGGGACCACTGCTTTAGAGGTTGTTTGACTACAAAAAGGTTGGGGACCACTGCTTTAGAGGTTGTTTAAGACAACTTTTTTGATACTCCTGCTCGTGCAGGTGTCCCTAATGAAAGGTCCGACACAAGTGTTTTGACGACGTCATTTTTGAATCTCTCATTGGAGTCCTCATGTGCACCTAATGTTTTGCAAAGGTCAAAACCACTACATTGTGTTATGAAGTGATTGGCGGCCAGAAAGGGCAAGTCCTTATTTGCGAACTTTGCTTTGTTGAATCTGCAGTCTAAGAAATCAAACGTTGGATTTAATTGATAGAATCAAGGCAATCTTTTCCACAAAACTCTTGTCAATTAAGTGTGAAACAATATGTTTTTTTATCTGCTATCTCAATGGTCACATATATCGGAAGGGAAATTGTTATGTAAAGACTTCAACTTTGCACAATTGCCACTATTTAACAGAACCTAATCACACTTTGTTCATTTTATTGACAAATAGACCTTGGATTTAATCAACAATATTCATTTGGACTGAAAGCCACTACTAGCGACCACGCAGTCTGATAGTTTATATATCAATGATGAAATCTTAACATTGCAACACATGCCAATACGGCCGGGTTAACTTACAAAGTGACATTTAAAATTTCCCGGGAAATATCCGGCTGAAACGTCACGGTATGATGACGTATGCGCGTGACGAAGTCAGAGTAATGGAAGTTATGGTACCCCGTAGAATCCTATACAAAAAGCTCTGTTTTCATTTCATAATTCCACAGTATTCTGGACATGTTTTGCAATTTGTTTAATGAACAATGAAGGCTGCAAAGAAGAAAGTTGTAGGTGGGATCGGTGTATTAGCAGCGGACTACAGCAACACAGCCAGGAGGACTTTGTTGGAGAGCAGACGCGCTAGCCGCCGACCTCACCTTGACTTCCTACGTCTCCGGGCCGCCAAACGCATCGGGCGAAGTCGTTCGTCCTTCCGCCGATCGCTGGAACGCAGGTGAGCACGGGTGTTGATGAGCAGATGAGGGCTGGCTGGTGTAGGTGGAGAGCTAAAGTTTTTAGCATAGCTCTGTGCAGTCCGGTTGCTAAGTTAGCTTCAATGGCGTCATTAGCACAGCATTGTTAACCTTCGCCAGGCTGGAAAGCATTAACCGTGTATTTACATGTCCACGGTTTAATAGTATTGTTGATTTTCTATCTATCCTTCCAGTCAGGGGTTTATTTCTTTTGTTTCCATATGCAGTTAAAGCACGATGCTATCACGTTAGCTCGTAGCTAAAGCATTTCGCCGATGTATTGTCGTGGAGATAAAAGGCACTGAATGTCCATTTCGCGTTCTCGACTCTCATTTTCAAGAGGATATAGTATCCCAGGTGGTTTAAAATACAAATCCGTGATCCACAATAGAAAAAGGAGAGAGTGTGGAATCCAATGAGCCAGCTTGTACCTAAGTTACGGTCAGAGCGAAAAAAGATACGTCCATCACTGCCTCTCAAGTCCTTCACTGTAACGTTCCTCATCTACGAATCTTTCATCCTCGCTCAAATTAATGGGGTAATCGTCACTTTCTCGGTCCGAATCTCTCTCGCTCCATTGTAAACAACGGGGAATTGTGAGGAATACTAGCTCCTGTGACGTCACGCTACTTCCGCTACAGGCAAGGCTTTTTTTTTTATCAGCGAGCAAAAGTTGCGAACTTTATCGTCGATGTTCTCTACTAAATCCTTTCAGCAAAAATATGGCAATATCGCGAAATGATCAAGTATGACACATAGAATGGATCTGCTATTCCCGTTTAAATTTTAAAAAAATCATTTCAGTAGGCCTTTAAGTGTACCATTTATAGTGACTCGAGGCTTCTTCACCGTGTGTCATATATTCATACATGGGTTGGACATCCCCCCCCCCCGCCCCCCTCAGGACCTCCACTTCCCCGCCCTCCTACCATTAGTTCATGGCACCAACCGTCGGCGGCGGGCCCCGGCTCATCGGATTACCGCAACACGGAGCGGCGGATCCTGTTTCTATTGATCTGCGTAGGGAAAAGGGCTGAGCTGGATGGCTAGGGAGGTGAAATTTAAAGCCCGGAGGTGCTTTGAAGGACAGTGAGTGGGCCTTTTTGATGACGGCAGGATGTATGCTTGATGCTCTGGGTAACATGCTGAGATCTGTAGGTTCTCCTCTTGACTCTATAGGTCAGAAACAAACCGGTAACATTACATGTACACACGGGTAACTGCTAGGCTCGGGACATTTAACCGAATTGTTTCGTGGGCCACGTTTCCAGAAAGCTAAGGACCAAGGGGACCGGACTTGTTACTTCACTATTTGTGACGGAGGACAAACATGACACCAACCTTCCTAATTGTTAGAAATCCCACTGTTTATGTTAAACAGGCTTCACGGATGACAGTATTTTGTCCCACTCATTTCAGCTGTCCTTGAACTCACTATAGTTTGTTTACATGTACAACTTTCTCTGACACTGCCACAGAAAGATGTGTTTTATGCCACGCCTTCTTTGTCTCATTTTGTCCACCAAACCTTTTATGCTGTGCGTGAATGCACAAAGGTGAGCTTTTGTTGATGTTATTGACTTGTTGGGGTGCTAATCAGGCATATTTAGTCAGTGTATGACTGCAAGCTAATGGATTTTTTAGATGGCCTAGATTTCAGTTTTCATTCTTTTTTGGAAGTTGACTCTGAAGAATGATCCTTCACACTCTCCATTGTTTTCTTGCTGTCCTCAGTCTCCCCCTGGATAAAATATGTATCCTTGCTAAGAAATCAGTGCAGAAAACCCTAGTTGTCCTCCATTTTTTAGTTTTCTTGTCCCGTTCTGACCGATGCATTTTAACACGGCCTGGATTTCAGTTTTCATTCTTTTCTGAAGTTGACTCTGAAGAATGATCCTTCACACTCTCCACTCTGTTTTCTTGCGTTCCTTAGTCTCCTCCTGGATAAAATGTGTATCCTTTCTGGGAAATCAACACAGGAGACGCGGTTGTTCTTCATCGTTGTTTGTTTAGTTCTCTCGTCCCATTCTGACGAATCCACGACCTGGTTTTCACAGTTCTTGTATTTTGAAATGGACTCTAAAGTACGATCCATCCACAGTCCCCACTTTGCTGCAAAGCTCTGTTTTCTTGCGGTCCTCAGTCTCCTCCTGGGTAAAATGTGTATCCTTGCTGAGAAATCAGTACAGAAGTCCTCCATTGTTGTTTATCAGAGTTTTTAATACGGCCTAGGTTTCAGTTTTCATTCTTATTTAAAGTTGACTCTGAAGAATGATCCTTCACACTCTCCACTCTGTTTTCTTGCTGTCCTCAGTCTCCTACTGGGTAAAATGTGTATCCTGGCTGGGAAATTGATACAGAAGACCCTAGTTCTCCTCCATTGTTGTTTATCTTGTCCCGTTCTGACCGATGCATTTTTAACACGACCTATATTTCAGTTTTCATTCTATTTTGAAGTTGACTCTAAAGAATGATCCACTCTGTTTTCTTGCGTTCCTCAGTCTCCTCCTGGATAAAATGTGTATCCTTGCTGGGAAATCAACATATGAGACACAGTTGTTCTTCATCGTTGTTTGTTTAGTTCTCTCGTCCCATTTTGACGAATCCACGACCTGGTTTTCACAGTTCTTGTATTTTGAAATGGACTCTAAAGTATGATGCATCCACAGTCCCCACTTTGCTGCAAAGGTCTGTTTTCTTGCGGTCCTCAGTCTCCTCCTGGGTAAAATGTGTATCCTTGCTGAGAAATCAGTACAGAAGTCCTCCATTGTTGTTTATCAGAGTTTTTAAGACGGCCTAGGTTTCAGTTTTCATTCTTATTTAAAGTTGACTCTGAAGAATGATCCTTCACACTCTCCACTCTGTTTTCTTGCTGTCCTCAGTCTCCTACTGGGTAAATTGTGTATCCTGGCTGGGAAATTGATACAGAAGACCCTAGTTCTCCTTCATTGTTGTTTATCTTGTCCCGTTCTTACCGATGAATTTTTAACTGACCTATATTTCAGTTTTCATTCTATTTTGAAGTTGACTCCAAAGAATGATCCACTCTGTTTTCTTGCGTTCCTCAGTCTCCTCCTGGATAAAATGTGTATCCTTTCTGGGAAATCAACACAGGGGACGCGGTTGTTCTTCATCATTGTTTGTTTAGTTCTCTCGTCAATTTCTGAAGAATCCACGACCTGGTTTTCACAGTTCTTGTATTTTGAAATGGACTCTATAGTACGATCCATCCACAGTCCGCACTTTGCTGCAAAGCTCTGTTTTCTTGCGGTCCTCAGTCTCCTCCTGGGTAAAATGTGTATCCTTGCTGAGAAATCAGTACAGAAGTCCTCCATTGTTGTTTATCAGAGTTTTTAAGACGGCCTAGGTTTCAGTTTTCATTCTTATTTAAAGTTGACTCTGAAGAATGATCCTTCACACACTCCACTCTTGCTGTCCTCAGTCTCCTACTGGGTAAATTGTGCATCCTGGCTGGGAAATTGATACAGAAGACCCTAGTTCTCCTTCATTGTTGTTTATCTTGTCCCGTTCTTACTGATGCATTTTTAACACGACCTATATTTCAGTTTTCATTCTATTTTGAAGTTGACTCTAAAGAATGATCCACTCTGTTTTCTTGCGTTCCTCAGTCTCCTCCTGGATAAAATGTGTATCCTTTCTGGGAAATCAACACAGGAGACGCAGTTGTTCTTCATCGTTGTTTGTTTAGTTCTCTCGTCCCATTCTGACGAATCCTCGACCTGGTTTTCACAGTTCTTGTATTTTGAAATGGACTCTAAAGTACGATCCATCCACAGTCCCCACTTTGCTGCAAAGCTCTGTTTTCTTGCGGTCCTCAGTCTCTTCCTGGATAAAATGTGTATCCTTGCTGAGAAATCAGTACAGAAGTCCTCCATTGTTGTTTATCAGAGTTTTTAAGACGGCCTAGATTTCAGTTTTCATTCTTATTTAAAGTTGACTCTGAAGAATGATCCTTCACACTCTCCACTCTGTTTTCTTGCTGTCCTCAGTCTCCTACTGGGTAAAATGTGTATCCTGGCTGGGAAATTGATACAGAAGACCCTAGTTCTCCTCCATTGTTGTTTATCTTGTCCCGTTCTGACCGATGCATTTTTAACACGACCTATATTTCAGTTTTCATTCTATTTTGAAGTTGACTCTAAAGAATGATCCACTCTGTTTTCTTGCGTTCCTCAGTCTCCTCCTGGATAAAATGTGTATCATTGCTGGGACATCAACACAGGAGACGCAGTTGTTCTTCATCGTTGTTTGTTTAGTTCTCTCGTCCCATTCTGACGAATCCACGACCTGGTTTTCACAGTTTTTGTATTTTGAAATGGACTCTAAAGTACGATCCATCCACAGTCCCCACTTTGCTGCAAAGCTCTGTTTTCTTGCGGTCCTCAGTCTCCTCCTGGGTAAAATGTGTATCCTTGCTGAGAAATCAGTACAGAAGTCCTCCATTGTTGTTTATCAGAGTTTTTAAGGCGGCCTAGGTTTCAGTTTTCATTCTTATTTAAAGTTGACTCTGAAGAATGATCCTTCACACTCTCCACTCTGTTTTCTTGCTGTCCTCAGTCTCCTACTGGGTAAATTGTGTATCCTGGCTGGGAAATTGATACAGAAGACCCTAGTTCTCCTTCATTGTTGTTTATCTTGTCCCGTTCTTACCGATGAATTTTTAACTGACCTATATTTCAGTTTTCATTCTATTTTGAAGTTGACTCCAAAGAATGATCCACTCTGTTTTCTTGCGTTCCTCAGTCTCCTCCTGGATAAAATGTGTATCCTTTCTGGGAAATCAACACAGGAGACGCGGTTGTTCTTCATCATTGTTTGTTTAGTTCTCTCGTCAATTTCTGAAGAATCCACGACCTGGTTTTCACAGTTCTTGTATTTTGAAATGGACTCTATAGTACGATCCATCCACAGTCCCCACTTTGCTGCAAAGCTCTGTTTTCTTGCGGTCCTCAGTCTCCTCCTGGGTAAAATGTGTATCCTTGCTGAGAAATCAGTACAGAAGTCCTCCATTGTTGTTTATCTTGTCCCGTTCTGACCGATGCATTTCAAGACGGCCTGGGTTTCAGTTTTCATTCTTATTTAAAGTTGACTCTGAAGAATGATCCTTCACACACTCCACTCTTGCTGTCCTCAGTCTCCTACTGGGTAAATTGTGTATCCTGGCTGGGAAATTGATACAGAAGACCCTAGTTCTCCTTCATTGTTGTTTATCTTGTCCCGTTCTTACTGATGCATTTTTAACACGACCTATATTTCAGTTTTCATTCTATTTTGAAGTTGACTCTAAAGAATGATCCACTCTGTTTTCTTGCGTTCCTCAGTCTCCTCCTGGATAAAATGTGTATCCTTTCTGGGAAATCAACACAGGAGACGCAGTTGTTCTTCATCGTTGTTTGTTTAGTTCTCTCGTCCCATTCTGACGAATCCTCGACCTGGTTTTCACAGTTCTTGTATTTTGAAATGGACTCTAAAGTACGATCCATCCACAGTCCCCACTTTGCTGCAAAGCTCTGTTTTCTTGCGGTCCTCAGTCTCTTCCTGGATAAAATGTGTATCCTTGCTGAGAAATCAGTACAGAAGTCCTCCATTGTTGTTTATCAGAGTTTTTAAGACGGCCTAGATTTCAGTTTTCATTCTTATTTAAAGTTGACTCTGAAGAATGATCCTTCACACTCTCCACTCTGTTTTCTTGCTGTCTTCAGTCTCCTACTGGGTAAAATGTGTATCCTGGCTGGGAAATTGGTAGAGAAGACCATAGTTCTCCTCCATTGTTGTTTATCTTGTCCCGTTCTGACCGATGCATTTTTAACACGACCTATATTTCAGTTTTCATTCTATTTTGAAGTTGACTCTAAAGAATGATCCACTCTGTTTTCTTGCGTTCCTCAGTCTCCTCCTGGATAAAATGTGTATCATTTCTGGGAAATCAACACAGGAGACGCAGTTGTTCTTCATCGTTGTTTGTTTAGTTCTCTCGTCCCATTCTGACGAATCCACGACCTGGTTTTCACAGTTCTTGTATTTTGAAATGGACTCTAAAGTATGATGCATCCACAGTCCCCACTTTGCTGCAAAGCTCTGTTTTCTTGCGGTCCTCAGTCTCCTCCTGGGTAAAATGTGTATCCTTGCTGAGAAATCAGTACAGAAGTCCTCCATTGTTGTTTATCAGAGTTTTTAAGACGGCCTAGATTTCAGTTTTCATTTTTATTTAAAGTTGACTCTGAAGAATGATCCTTCACACTCTCCACTCTGTTTTCTTGCTGTCCTCAGTCTCCTACTGGGTAAAATGTGTATCCTGGCTGGGAAATTGGTAGAGAAGACCCTAGTTCTCCTTCATTGTTGTTTATCTTGTCCCGTTCTGACCGATGCATTTTAACACGACCTATATTTTAGTTTTCATTCTATTTTGAAGTTGACTCTAAAGAATGATCCACTCTGTTTTCTTGCGGTCCTCAGTCTCTTCCTGGATAAAATGTGTATCCTTTCTGGGAAATCAACACAGGAGACGCGGTTGTTCTTCATCGTTGTTTGTTTAGTTCTCTCGTCCCATTCTGACGAATCCTCGACCTGGTTTTCACAGTTCTTGTTTTTTGAAATGGACTCTAAAGTACGATGCATCCACAGTCCCCACTTTGCTGCAAAGCTCTGTTTTCTTGCGGTCCTCAGTCTCCTCTTGGGTAAAATGTGTATCCTTGCCGAGAAATCAGTACAGAAGTCCTCCATTGTTGTTTATCTTGTCCCGTTCTGACCGATGCATTTTAACACGACCTATATTTCAGTTTTCATTCTATTTTGAAGTTGACTCTAAAGAATGATCCACTCTGTTTTCTTGCGTTCCTCAGTCTCCTCCTGGATAAAATGTGTATCCTTTCTGGGAAATCGTTGTTTCTTTACTTCTATCGTCCCATTCTGTTGAATCCATTATAACACGGCCTGGTTTTCACAGTTCTTGTATTTTGAAATGGACTCTAAAGTACGATCCATCCACAGTCCCCAATTTGCTGCAAAGCTCTGTTTTCTTGCTGTCCTCAGTCTCCTCCTGGATAAAATGTGTATCCTTTCTGGGAAATCAACACAGGAGACGAGGTTGTTCTTCATCATTGTTTGTTTAGTTCTCTCGTCCAATTCTGACGAATCCTCGACCTGGTTTTCACAGTTCTTGTATTTTGAAATGGACTCTAAAGTACGATCCATCCACAGTCCCCACTTTGCTGCAAAGCTCTGTTTTCTTGCGGTCCTCAGTCTCCTCCTGGGTAAAATGTGTATCCTTGCTGAGAAATCAGTACAGAAGTCCTCCATTGTTGTTTATCTTGTCCCGTTCTGACCGATGCATTTGAAGACGGCCTGGATTTCAGTTTTCATTCTTATTTAAAGTTGACTCTGAAGAATGATCCTTCACACTCTCCACTCTGTTTTCTTGCTGTCCTCAGTCTCCTACTGGGTAAATCGTGTATCCTGGCTGGGAAATTGGTAGAGAAGACTCTAGTTCTTCTTCATTGTTGTTTATCTTGTCCCGTTCTGACCGATGCATTTTAACACGACCTATATTTCAGTTTTCATTCTATTTTGAAGTTGACTAAAGAATGATCCACTCTGTTTTCTTGCGTTCCTCAGTCTCCTCCTGGATAAAATGTGTAACCTTGCTGGGAAATCAACACAGGAGACGCAGTTGTTCTTCATCGTTGTTTGTTTAGTTCTCTCGTCCCATTCTGACGAATCCATTATAACACGGCCTGGTTTTCACAGTTCTTGTATTTTGAAATGGACTCTAAAGTACGATCCATCCACAGTCCCCACTTTGCTGCAAAGCTCTGTTTTCTTGCGGTCCTCAGTCTCCTCCTGGATAAAATGTGTATCCTTGCTGAGAAATCAGTACAGAAGTCCTTCATTGTTGTTTATCTTGTCCTGTTCTTACCGATGCATTTTAACACGATCTATATTTCAGTTTTCATTCTATTTTGAAGTTGACTCTAAAGAATCACTTTGTTTTCTTGCGTTCCTCAGTCTCCTCCTGGATAAAATGTGTATCTTGGTTGGGAAACCAACACAGGAGACGCAGTTGTTCGCCATTGTGGTTTGTTTAGTTCTCTCGTCCCATTCTGACTAATCCATTTTAAAGCGGCCTGGTTTTCACAGTTTTTGTATTTTGAAATGGACTCTAAAGTACGATCCATCCACAGTCCCCACTTTGCCGCAATGCTCTGTTTTCTTGCGGTCCTCAGTCTCCTCCTGGATAAAATGTTAGCATGACCCTTTCCTCAAAACGAGGCCTTCACTGATCAAGTAGAGTTGTATTATGTTTTTCTGGCAGGGGTTCAAGTTGAGCTCCATTTCTACCCCCTTAAGGTGGGGGTCAGCAACCCAAGGCTCTCGGGCCGCATGTGGCTCTGTAGTGCCGCCTTAGTGGCTCCCTGGAGCATTTTTAAAAAAGGATTGAAAATGGATAAAAATGGGGGAAAAATAATTTTTCTGGTTTAGTATGTTTTTTGTTTGAGAACAAACATGACACAAACCTTCCCAATGCTTAGAACCACTGTTGAATATGTTTGTGTGTATGCTTCACTGATGACACTATCTGGTGAACATCGTTTTGTCCGACTAATTTCGACGGTTCTTGAACTCACCATAGTGTGTACTGTGACGCAACAGTTTGTTTACATGTAAAATCTTCCACTCCTTCTTTGTCTCATTTTGTCCACCAAACGTTTTATGCTGTGCGTGAATGCACAAAGGTGCGCTTTATTGATGTTATTGACTTGTGTAGAGTGCTTATCAGGCATATTTGGTCACTGCATGACTGCAAGTTAATCAATGCTAACATGCTATTTATGTACATATTGCATCATTATGCCTCATTTGTAGCTATATTTGAGCTCATTTGATATCCTCTTTATGTACAATTTAGTTTTGCATGTCTCATGACACACTATCTGTATGTAATATTGGCTGCATTTCAGCTAGTTGCTTGTGTGCCATGTTGTTCCAGACCACAGCAAACGTTACCCAGCTTGCCAAAGATAGTAATGAATCTATTAGGAGAAGACAGCCTGTCATTTCCTTTAAGTTGGACACACCCATCTATACCTTTGGCCATTAAAAGCCAGTCATTTCCAGGAGTTGTCTCACCTTCTGAGTAGCCTCTGATTTACTAATGTTTTCTAATTTTGTAAAAATGTGTAGAATAGTCATTTTGAGAGTAGACTAATATAGCTAATATAGACACTTACGTCATGTGTTGCCTTCATTATAACACTTATACAAGACTTTTAAAGTCATTTTGATAGTAGGCTAATATAGCTAATATAGACACTTACATCATGTGTTGTCTTCATTATAACACTTATATAAGACTTTTAAAGTCATTTTGATAGTAGGCTAATATAGCTAATATAGACACTTACATCATGTGTTGTCTTCATTATAACACTTATATAAGACTTTTAAAGTCATTTTGATAGTAGGCTAATATAACTAATATAGACACTTACATCATGTGTTGCCTTCATTATAACACTTATATAAGACTTTTAAAGTCATTTTGATAGTAGGCTAATATAGCTAATATAGACACTTACATCATGTGTTGTCTTCATTATAACACTTATACAAGACTTTTAAAGTAATTTTGATAGTAGGCTAATATAACTAGTATAGACACTTACATCATGTGTTGCCTTCATTATAACACTTATATAAGACTTTTAAAGTCATTTTGATAGTAGGCTAATATAGCTAATATAGACACTTACATCATGTGTTGCCTTCATTATAACACTTATATAAGACTTTTAAAGTCATTTTGATAGTAGGCTAATATAGCTAATATAGACACTTACATCATGTGTTGCCTTCATTATAACACTTATATAAGACTTTAAAGTCATTTTGATAGTAGGCTAATATAACTAATATAGACACTTACATCATGTGTTGTCTTCATTATAACACTTATATAAGACTTTTAAAGTCATTTTGATAGTAGGCTAATATAGCTAATATAGACACTTACATCATGTGTTGCCTTCATTATAACACTTATATAAGACTTTTAAAGTCATATTAATAGTAGGCTAATATAGCTAATATAGACACTTACATCATGTGTTGTCTTCATTATAACACTTATATAAGACTTTTAAAGTCATATTGATAGTAGGCTAATATAGCTAATATAGACACTTACATCATGTGTTGCCTTCATTATAACACTTATATAAGACTTTTAAAGTCATTTTGATAGTAGGCTAATATAGACACTTACATCATGTGTTGCCTTCATTATAACACTTGTATAAGACTTTTTAAATCATTTTGATAGTAGGCTAATATAGCTAATACAGACACTTACATCATGTGTTGCCTTCATTATAACACTTATATAAGACTTTTAAAGTCATTTTGATAGTAGGCTAATATAGCTAATACAGACACTTACATCATGTGTTGCCTTCATTATAAGACTTATATAAGACTTTTAAAGTCATTTTGATAGTAGGCTAATATAGCTAATACAGACACTTACATCATGTGTTGCCTTCATTATAACACTTACGTACGGCTTTTCATTTTTTTGCGGATCCAGATAGATTAGTTTTTTGTATTTTTAGTTTCAATATGGCTCTTTCAACGTTTTGGGTTGCCGACCCCTGGCTTAAGGTCCCGGTTGTATTTAACCGTTAAAAAATGAATAAATCACAGTCTACAAAAATGATCCTCGGGCCAGACTTTGGACATAATGCAAACTTAACGACACAGCTGACATTTTAATAGCTGGCCGGCTGCATGAAACTTCCCTTTTCGGAGGGCGGTGCCACTGTTGACTTATGTAGCTTATTGGGTTCAATTGTTATAGTCGATGTCAGTCCTGTGAAGAAAGACCGAGGGATGTTCCCAAGTCCCGTGTAAAGGGTATGAAGTAATGCATCATAAAGGGATGCATGGGTATTCTGGCCTAGTTGGCTCACATCAATTGTTTCTAAGCCACCACGTGACGCTTGCACGCCACCTCCTGTTGTTTGGGCTGCAGTTGATCCCCTGATCCACCACTAGAGGGCAGCTGCAGCCCGTCCTAACAGACCCTCCTGTGCAGTGACATGTTTCTTTGCATGCTTTTACACTTTAAACCCTCCTATCTTATTTTACCCCCCCTACTCAGCCCTGTTTAACCCCCCACCCCAATGTGTCCCTTCTGCTGTGTGGTGTAATTGCTGTTTTATTTTAAAGCCCACTAACTCTCCATCCTATCTGATTGGCCTTGGCAGTTTATTCCTCCCTGGATTTGTGCACAGCCCAACGCCGGCGGATGACTTTATGGATGGCAGACACACACAAGATTAGATAAAGAATGTTGGTTAGGTTTTTGTTGTTGTTTTGTTTTCTCCTTGCGTCTGTGAATAAAAGGAATGTGATTCATTAATTAAGAAGGCCTCTGTGGGAGGATGTTTGTTTTTTAATGATTTTTTTTTTTTGAAAGTGACTTTTTGGCTAAAAAATTTCCGCCTTTTTGACACTTACAAAAAAATCCAGACTTTTTGACACTTAGAAAAAATCCAGATTTTTTGACATTCAGAAAAAATCCAGACTTTTTGACAAATAAAATTCAGATTTTTTGACACTTAGAAAGAAATCCAGATTTTTTTACACTTAGAAAAAAATCCGGATTTTTTGAAACTCAGAAAAAATCCCGACATTTTGACAAAAAAAAATCCGATTTTATGACACTTAGAAAAAATCCAGATTTTTTGACATTTAGAAAAAATCCAGATTTTTTGACACTCAGAAAAAATCCAGGATTTTTTTGACACTTAGAAAAAATCCAGATTTTTTGACAAAATAATCCAGATTTTTTGACACTCAGAAAAAATCCAGGATTTTTTTGACACTTAGAAAAAATCTCAATTTTTTTGACAAAATATTTCCGGTTTTATGACACTTAGAAAAAATCCAGATTTTTTGACAAAAAAATCCTGACTTTTTGACAAAAAAATCCAGATTTTTTGACAAAAAATGTCTGATTTTTTGACACTTAGAAAAAATCCAGACTTTTTGACACCTAGAAAAAATCCAGACTTTTTGACACTTAAAACAAATCCACTTTTTGACACTTAGAAAAAAATCCCGATTTTTGGACATTCAGAAAAAATCCCGACTTTTTGACAAATAAAATTCAGATTTTTTGGCACTTAGAAAGAAATCCAGATTTTTTTACACTTAGAAAAAAATCCGGATTTTTTGACATTCAGAAAAAATCCAGGATTGTTTTGACACTTAATAAAAATCCCGACATTTTGACAAAAAAAAAATCGGATTTTATGACACTTAGAAAAAATCCAGATTTTTTGACATTTAGAAAAAATCCAGATTTTTTGACCCTCAGAAAAAATCCAGGATTTTTTTGACACTTAGAAAAAATCTCAATTTTTTTGACAAAATATTTCCGGTTTTATGACACTTAGAAAAAAAATCTAGATTTTTTTGACAAAAAAATCCAGACTTTTTGACAAAAAAATCCAGATTTTTTGACAAAAAATGTCAGATTTTTTGACACTTACAACAAATCCAGACTTTTTGACACTAAGAAAAAATACAGACTTTTTGAAACTTAAAACAAATCCACTTTTTGACACTTAGAAAAAAATCCCGATTTTTGGACATTCAGAAAAAATCCCGACTTTTTGACAAATAAAATTCAGATTTTTTGACACATAGAAAGAAATCCAGATTTTTTTACACTTAGAAAAAAATCCGGATTTTTTGACACTCAGAAAAAATCCGGGATTTTTTTTAAGTGTCAAAAAAATCCCGACTTTTTGACAAAAAAAAATCAGATTTTATGACACTTAGAAAAAATCCAGATTTTTGACATTTAGAAAAATCCAGATTTTTTGACATTTAGAAAAAATCCAGATTTTTTGACATTTAGAAAAAAATCCAGATTTTTGACATTTAGAAAAAAATCCAGATTTTTTGACATTTAGAAAAATTCCAGATTTTTTGACATTTAGAAAAAACTCAGATTTTTTGACAAAAAATCCAGACTTTTTGACAAACAATGTCAGACTTTTTTACACTTAAAAAAATCCAGACTTTTTGACACTTAGAAAAAATCCAGACTTTTTGACACTTAGAACAAATCCACTTTTTGACACTTGGAAAAAATCCTGATTTTTTGACAAAAAAAAATTCAGATTTTTTGACACTTAGAAAAAATCCAGATTTTTTGACACTTAGAAAAAATCCAGATTTTTTGACACTTAGAAAAAATCCAGATTTTTTGACATTTAGAAAACCCCCCAGATTTTTCGACACTAAGAAAAAATCCAGGATTTTTTGACACTTAAAAAAATCCCGATTTGTTGACAAAAAATGTCAGACTTTTTGACACTTAAAAAAAAATGTCAGACTTTTTGACACTTAAAAAAAAATCCAGACTTTTTGAAATCAAAATTTCATATTTTTTGACATTTAGAAAAAAATCCAGATTTTTTGACATTTAGAAAAAATCCAGATTTTTTGACAAAAAAATCCAGACTTTTTGACACTTAGAAAAAAATCCAGATTTATTGACACTTAAAAAAATCCTGACATTTTGACAAAAAGTGTCAGACTTTTTGACACTTTGAAAAAAAATTCAGACTTTTTGACAAATAAAATTCCGACTTTTGACTTTATGGATGGCAGACACACACACGATTAGATAAAGACTGTTGGTTAGGTTTTTTGTGTTGTTTTGTTTTCTCCTTGCGTCTGTGAATAAAAGGAATGCCATTCATTAATTAAGAAGGCCTCTGTGGGAGGATGTTTGTTTTTTAATGATTTTTTTTTTTAAATGGTCAAACTACTAATGCAGTATTGTATGAAAAGCAACAAGTAGATACAGGGCCGGAACTAGGATTTGGCAAATATCGAGGTCTAAGAGAAGCTTTGAAAGGCACTTTATAAATAAAAAAGTGGACTGTTACAAAATCATGCTGTCAAATATATTAGATAATATAAGGTAATCGTTATAACTCTATGAATACTTTCATTATGTATTCATATAATTAGTTTAACATTATTAAAACATACATTTAAAAACCGTACCAAAGTTGATGCCGAGGCCGGATTTCGAACCAACATCTTCGGCGTCGACATGCATGTACTAATCATACGTGCCACCAAACAACCGGAAGCAGCAACCGGAAAAAATGTCATCATATATTAATAAGTAACGGAACATGGATAAGTTTGTGGTAAAATGTTATATGAGGCGCCTTGTCATTTAATAATTGACATTTTAATATGCTTTGTCATAGTTGTAGCGGGCTGCGCATGATCAAAGATCGTATATATCGTGAGGAGAGGATTTACCACACCATGTGCCACACCAAGTACATTTGCAGTCAATCATATCATCTTTTTGTCACGTACTAAAAACACGGAGGACATGACCTCGCAGTCCTCAATGGTGGTCATGGCCGTGAGTGGGTACACTGCGGCTCTTCTGCTTCCTCGTTGTGGCTCCCCTCACTTTTTTTAAAACCCCAGAGTGAGAAAAGTTAGCATTTTTAATAAGAGTTGTACAATTTCCTACTGTCCGTGAATGCACCCAAGAATTAAAAAACGACCGGAAGTCAGTGTGTTCAGTTCTGCTTCTGGAGCACATGTCAGGTAAACTAGCCAAAAAATAAAAGTCTTATAGGCAAAAATTGTTTTTTTATTAATTTAATTTAATTATTTTTTTACCCTTTTTTTGTGCAAGAGGCAACAAAATGTCTCTTTTGAGTCAAGATTGCGGACCTCTGGTCTAGTGAAAGATCATTTCATTGTTTAGACCAGTGGTCCCCAACCACCGGGCCGCGGCCCGGTACCGGTCCGCGGACTGATTGGTACCGGGCCGCACAAGAAATAAAAAAAAAAAAAAACAAAAAAAAAACATTTTTTTTTTTTTTTAATGAAATCAACATAAAAAACACAATATATACATTATATATCAATATAGATCAATACAGTCTGCAGGGATACAGTCCGTAAGCACACATGATTGTATTTATTTATGTTAAAAAAAAAAAAAATAAATAAAATAATTAAAAAAAAATAATAAATAAATTAAAAATTAAATACCCCCCCCCCACCGTTCCGTGGTACACATTTTCAAGCGTTGACCGGTCCACAGCTACAAAAAGGTTGGGGACCACTGGTTTAAACCACAGGTGTCAAATTCAAGGCCCGGGGGCCAGATGTGGCCCACCACTTCATTTTATTCGGCCCTCGAAAGCCTGGAAATAATATGTATCAATAAAGTACTGTCATTTTTCTTACGAAATGTATTCTTTCTATTTTGGGAGAGAAAAACATATATGTATTACAATGTATTACAAATGATGTTGACTCAAATATTGTCTAATTATGCAAAAATCTATTATCAAACATTCAGACCGTTTTTTAAATAGAAATAAATACTAATAATAATGGTTTCAAAGCAAGTTGTTGTGCAATGTAAAAGTAGTAATAGATTTCATGGTCAAATTGTGAAATTTACTGAGGTTTTTCTACAGCATTTTTCTCTAAATGAAAAAAACAGTACTTTTTTTAACTGTAATAAACTGTGGTGCCGTTTTGGCATTTACAGTAATACACCAACAAAATCTACACTTGTTGATTTGCGGTAAAAAACAAAAGCAAACTAACAAACTGGCAGCTCAGGTGCCAAAATTTTACTGTAAAATTGCAGGTTTTTTTTATTTACAGTAAAACAAATGATGTAGATTTTACAGTAAACTGAGCTGCCTTTTTATTTATTTATTTTTTTAAACCATAAAAACAGCAATACTGTTTTTTCCATTTACAGTAATATACACTACATTTTAAGGTGAAATTGTTGCAACTTACCATATTTTTTTTACATTTTAGTTGAAAAAAAATCCACTTATAAAATGCATATAAAAAATGTGTAACAATAATATTCACTGTGAGACGCGGCCCTCTGGGGCCAAACATAACTGCCATGTGGCCCTCAGTGAAAACCACTTTGACACCTCTGCTCTATATGAGATACAAACTGCTGGTTTTCAGGGACCTAATTACCACAAATCAAAGATCCTTTATGTAACAGAGGTACTTATTTGTTTTTAACACTCGTCAAAGATCCTCTATACGATATAACAACCTCTGTTTTTCAGGGACCTATTTACCACAAATCAAAGATCCTCTATGTAACAGAGGTAGTACTCTTCTGTTTTTAACACTCGTCAAAGATCCTCTATACCAGTGGTCCCCAACCTTTTTGTAGCTGCGGACCAGTCAACACTTGAAAATTTGTCCCACAGACCGGTGGGGGTGTGAGGGGGGGTGTATTTAATTATTTTTTTATTTTTATTTTTATTTTTTTTTTACATAAATAAATACAATCATGTGTGCTTACGGACTGTATCCCTGCAGGCTGTATTTATATATATTGATATAGAATGTATATATTGTGTTTTTTATGTTGATTTCATTAAAAAAAAAAAAAAAAAAAAATATATATATATTTTTTTAATTTTTTTTTAAAATTCTTGTGCGGCCTGGTACCGCACAAGAATTTGCGGTACCAGGCCGCTCTTTTGTCTTTAACATTCGTCAAAGATCCTCTATATAATTTTTAAAAAACTGCTTTTTTTCAAGGACCTATTTACCACAAATCAAAGATCCTCTATGTACTCTTCTGTTTTTAACACTCGTCAAAAATCCTCTTTATGATATAAAAACTACTGTTTTTCAAGACCCTACTTACCACAAATCAAAGATCCTCTATGTAACAGAGGTACTCTTCTGTTTTTAACACTCGTCAAAAATCCTCTTTATGATATACAAACTGCTGTTTTTCAGGGACCTATTTACCACAAATCAAAGATCCTCTATGTTACAGAGGTACTCCTCTGTTTTTAACACTCGTCAAAGATCCTCTATGATATAAAAAAAAACTGCTGTTTTTCAGGGACTTATTCACCACGAATCAAAGATCCTCTATGTATTAGAGGTAGTCTTCAGTTTTTAACACTTGTCAAAGATCCTCTATGCGATATACAAAATGCTGTTTTTCAGGGACTTATTTATCACAAATCAAAGATCCTCTATGTAAAAGAAGGTACTCTTCTGTTTTAACAATTGTCAAAGATCCTCTATATGATGTAAAAACTGCTGTTTCAAGGCCCTATCAAAGATCCTCTATGTAACAGAGGTACTCTTCTGTTTTTAACACTCGTCAAAGATCCTCTATGCGATACAAAAACAGCAGTTTTCCAAGGCCCTATTTACCACAAATCAAAGATCCTCTAGGTTTTAGAGGTAGTCTTCGGTTCTTAACACTCGTCAAAGATCTTCTATGATATAAAAAAAACTGCTGTTTTTCAAGGACCTATTTTCCATAAGTCAAAGATCCTCTATGTATTAGAGGTAGTCTTCAGTTTTTAACACTTGTCAAAGATCCTCTATACGATATACAAAATGCTGTTTTTCAGGGACTTATGTACCACAAATCAAAGATCCTCTATGTACAATAAGCTACTCTTCTGTTTTAACACTTGTCAAAGATCCTCTATATGATCTAAAAACTGCTGTTTTTCAAGGCCCTATCAAAGATCCTCTATGTAACATAGGTACTCTTCTGTTTTTAACACTCGTCAAAGATCCTCTATACGATATGAAAACTGCTGTTTTTCCAGGGCCTATTTACCACAAATCAAAGATCCTCTATCTAACAGAGGTAGTACTCTTCTGTTTTAACACTTGTCAAAGATCCTCTATACGATATAAAAATTCCTGTTTTTTAAGGCCCAATTCACCACATATCAAAGATCCTCTATGTAACAGAGGTACTCTTCTTTTTTTTAACTCGTCAAAGATCCTCTATATATAAAAACTGCTGTTTTTCAGTGAACTATTTACCACCAATCAAAGATTTTCTATGTACCAGAGGTAGTACTCTTTTGTCTTTAACACTCGTCAAAGATCCTCTATATAATTTCAAAAAAACTGCTGTTTTTCAAGGACCTATTTACCACAAATCAAAGATCCTCTATGTATGAGAGGCAGTCTTACGTTTTAACACTCATCAAAGATCCTCTATACGATATACAAAAATACTGTTTTTCAGGGACTTATTTACCACAAATCAAAGATCCTCTATGTAACAGAGGTACTCTTATGTTTTAACACTTGTCAAAGATCCTCTATATCATCCAAAAACTCCTGTTTTTCAAGGCCCTATTCACCACAGATCAAAGATCCTCTATGTAACAGAGGTACTCTTCTTTTTTTTAACACTCGTCAAAGATCCTCTATGTATAAAAACTGCTGTTTTTCAGTGAACTATTTACCACCAATCAAAGATTTTCTATGTACCGGAGGTAGTACTCTTTTGTCTTTAACACTCGTCAAAGATCCTCTATATAATTTAAAAAAACTGCTGTTTTTCTAGGACCTATTTACCACAAATCAAAGATCCTCTATGTACTCCTCTGTTTTTAACACTCGTCAAAAATCCTCTTTATGATATAAAAACTGCAGTTTTTCAGGGACCTATTTACCACAAATCAAAGATCCTCTATGTTACAGAGGTACTCTTCGGTTTTTAACACTCATCAAAGATCCTATATTTAAAAAACTGATGTTTTTCAAGGCCCTATTTACCACAAATCAAAGACCCTCTTCTGTTTTTAACACTCACCAAAGATCCTCTAATTGAGATAAAAACTGCTGTTTTTCAAGGACATATTTACCACAAATCAAAGATCCTCTATGTAACAGAGGTACTCTTCTGTTTTAACACTTGTCAAAGATCCTCTATATGGTATAAAAACTGCTGTTTTTCAAGGACGTATTTACCACAAATCAAAGATCCTCTAAATTCACAGGTACTCTTTTGTTTTTAAACACTCGTCAAAGATGATCTATATGATATAAAAACTGCTGTTTTTCAGGGACCTATTTACCACAAATCAAAGATCCTCTATGTAACAGAGGTACTCTTCTGTTTTTAACACTCGTCAAAGATCCTCTATGATATAAAAAAAACCTGCTGTTTTTCAGGGACTTATTCACCATGAATCAAAGATCCTCTATGTATTAGAGGTAGTCTTCAGTTTTTAACACTTGTCAAAGATCCTCTATACGATATACAAAATGCTGTTTTTCAGGGACTTATTTACCACAAATCAAAGATCCTCTATGTACAAGAAGGTACTCTTCTGTTTTAACACTTGTCAAAGATCCTCTATATGATCTAAAAACTGCTGTTTTTCAAGGCCCTATCAAAGATCCTCTATGTAACAGAGGTACTCTTCTGTTTTTAACACTCGTCAAAGATCCTCTATACAATACAAAAACAGCAGTTTTTCAAGGCCCTATTTACCACATTTCAAAGATCCTCTATGTAACAGAGGTACTCTTCTGTTTTTAACACTCGTCAAAGATCCTCTATGCGATATAAAAACTGCTGTTTTTCAAGGCCCTGTTTACCACAAATCAAAGATCCTCTAGGTTTTAGAGGTAGTCTTTGGTTCTTAACACTCGTCAAAGATCTTCTATGATATAAAAAAACCCCTGCTGTTTTTCAGGGACTTATTCACCATAAGTCAAAGATCCTCTATGTATTAGAGGTAGTCTTCAGTTTTTAACACTTGTCAAAGATCCTCTATACGATATACAAAATGCTGTTTTTCAGGGACTTATTTATCACAAATCAAAGATCCTCTATGTCCAAGAAGGTACTCTTCTGTTTTAACAATTGTCAAAGATCCTCTATATGATGTAAAAACTGCTGTTTTTCAAGGCCCTATCAAAGATCCTCTATGTAACATAGGTACTCTTCTGTTTTTAACACCCGTCAAAGATCCTCTATGCGATATAAAAACTGCTGTTTTTCAAGGCCCTATTTACCACAAATCAAAGATCCTATATGTAACAGAGGTACTCTTCTGTTTTTAACACTCGTCAAAGATCCTCTATGCGATATAAAAACTGCTGTTTTTCAAGGCCCTATTTACCACATTTCAAAGATCCTCTATGTAACAGAGGTACTCTTCTGTTTTTAACACTCGTCAAAGATCCTCTATGCGATATAAAAACTGCTGTTTTTCAAGGCCCTATTTACCACAAATCAAAGATCCTTTAGGTTTTAGAGGTAGTCTTTGGTTCTTAACACTCGTCAAAGATCTTCTATGATATAAAAAAACCCTGCTGTTTTTCAGGGACTTATTCACCATGAATCAAAGATCCTCTATGTATTAGAGGTAGTCTTCAGTTTTTAACACTTGTCAAAGATCCTCTATACGATATACAAAATGCTGTTTTTCAGGGACTTATTTATCACAAATCAAAGATCCTCTATGTCCAAGAAGGTACTCTTCTGTTTTAACAATTGTCAAAGATCCTCTATATGATGTAAAAACTGCTGTTTTTCAAGGCCCTATCAAAGATCCTCTATGTAACATAGGTACTCTTCTGTTTTTAACACTCGTCAAAGATCCTCTATGCGATATAAAAACTGCTGTTTTTCAAGGCCCTATTTACCACAAATCAAAGATCCTATATGTAACAGAGGTACTCTTCTGTTTTTAACACTCGTCAAAGATCCTCTATGCGATATAAAAACTGCTGTTTTTCAAGGCCCTATTTACCACATTTCAAAGATCCTCTATGTAACAGAGGTACTCTTCTGTTTTTAACACTCGTCAAAGATCCTCTATGCGATATAAAAACTGCTGTTTTTCAAGGCCCTATTTACCACAAATCAAAGATCCTTTAGGTTTTAGAGGTAGTCTTCGGTTCTTAACACTCGTCAAAGATATTTTATGGTATAAAAAAAACCCTGCTGTTTTTCAGGGACTTATTCACCACGAATCAAAGATCCTCTATGTATTAGAGGTAGTCTTCAGTTTTTAACACTTGTCAAAGATCCTCTATACGATATAAAAACTCCTGTTTTTTAAGCCCCTATTTATCACAAATCAAAGATCCTCTATGTAGCATAGATGTACTCTTCTGTTTTTAACACTTGTCAAAGATCCTTTATGCGATATAAAAACTGCTGTTTTTCAAGGACCCATTTACCACAAATCAAAGATCGTCTATGTAACAGAGGTACTCTTCTGTTTTTAACACTCGTCAAAGATCCTCTATACGATACAAAAACAGCAGTTTTCCAAGGCCCTATTTACCACAAATCAAAGATCCTCTATGTAACAGAGGTACTCTTCTGTTTTTAACACTCGTCAAAGATCCTCTGACTGTCAACATAAGTCCCTGGCAAATTTAGAATGAACAAAGATGCATTATTTGTAGTAAATAAATGTGACATTTCCACTTCCGGTGGCAACGGTGGTGATGCCTCTTTTTTTTCTTTTTTTTTTTACACTGCGCTCCAGTGTTGAAAGGGTGTTTTTTCCGCGGGAAATGACAGCAGGTGTGCCCGCGGAGGATGCTTCTTATTCGGCTGCACTGCGCCTCAGATTCCTGCAGGCGCCCTTGTCTCCACGCAGCTGCCCGGCTGACGTGCGCGGATCTGCGTGGAAGAGAGAGAGGGAGGGAGGGACAGAGAGAGAGAGAGAGAGGAGGAGAGAGAGAGAGAGTGTGTGGGAGGAGGATAGAGGGAGAAACTTTGCGTGGTTGTGACCGAGCACAGCATGTCAGCTGCGGGTTGCAGCGCGCATAGCTCCGCGTAAACGGCCACCGGAGGAGGTGGAGGCGGAGGCTTGAGGGGGCTGCGAGCGAGGCTGTTGATGCCGGATAAAGTTCCCCCTTGGCGCGGCAGAGGAGCGAGGACCCCCACTCCCGTGTGAAGAAGTTGCCGCCGAGCCATGGGCACCCTGCGCGACCTGCAGTACGCGCTCCAGGAGAAGATCGAGGAGCTGCGGCAGCGCGACGCGCTCATCGACGAGCTGGAGCTGGAGCTGGACCAGAAGGACGAGCTGATCCAGAAGCTGCAGACCGAGCTGGACAAGTACCGCTCCGTCATCAAGCCGGCCACGCAGCAAGTCCACAAGCAGACGGAGCTGCACTGCGAGCAGCAGCGCACCAAGAGGCAGGCCATCTCGGCCGAGCCCACCGCCTTCGACATCCACGATCTCAGTCACGTCACGCTGCCTTTCTACCCCAAAAGTCCCCAGTAGGTGTCCGCGCGCGACCTTCTTGCCACACGTTGCATTGCTCCGTGGGAGCCGGATATGTCACTTTGTTCACTGCCGCTGTGCGTAATGCTGATGGAGGCGCAGCAGGTGGAGCACCTGTAGGGCGGCCATGCCGCTCAACTATTCACAATACTTTGGACACTTAGGAAAACATACAGACTTTTTGACACTTAGAAAAAATCCAGACTTTTTTTACACTTAGAAAAAAATCCAGACTTTTTGACCAAAAAAATCCAGACTTTTTGACCAAAAAATCCAGACTTTTTGACAAAAAAAATCCAAATTTTTTGACAAAAAAAAAAATCCGGATTTTTTGACAAAAAAAAAAATCCGGATTTTTTGACAAAAATAATCCAGATTTTTTGACAAAAATAATCCAGATTTTTTGACAAAAAAATCCAGACTTTTTGACAAAAAAATCCAGACTTTTTGACACTTGGAAAAAATCTAGACTTTTTGAAATTTAGAAAAAATCCCGACTTTTTGACAATAAGATGTCCGACTTTTTGACACTTAGAAAAAATCCCAACTTTTTTTACACTTAGAAAAAATTCCAGACTTTTTGACCAAAAAAATCCAGACTTTTTGACCAAAAAATCCAGACTTTTTGACAAAAAAAATCCAGATTTTTGGACAAAAAAATCCAAATTTTTTGACAAAAAAAAAAATCCAGATTTTTTGACAAAAATAATCCAGATTTTTTGACAAAAATAATCCAGATTTTTTGACAAAAAAATCCAGACTTTTTGACACTTGGAAAAAATCTAGACTTTTTGAAACTTAGAAAAAATCCCGACTTTTTGACAATAAAATGTCCGACTTTTTGACACTTAGAAAAAATCCAGACTTTTTGACAAAAAAAATCCAGATTTTTTGACCAAAAAAATTCAAATTTTTTGACAAAAAAAAAATCCAGATTTTTTGACAAAAATAATCCAGATTTTTTGACCAAAAAATCCAGACTTTTTGACACTTGGAAAAAATCTAGACTTTTTGACACTTAGAAAAAATCCAAACTTTTTGACAATATTTTTTTGACACTTCGAAAAAATCCAGACTTTTTTTACACTTAGAAAAAATTCCAGACTTTTTGACCAAAAAAATCCAGACTTTTTGACCAAAAAATCCAGACTTTTTGACAAAAAAAATCCAGATTTTTTGACAAAAAAATCCAGATTTTTTGACAAAAAAATCCAGATTTTTTGACAAAAATAATCCAGATTTTTTGACAAAAAAATCCAGACTTTTTGACCAAAAAATCCAGACTTTTTGACACTTGGAAAAAATCTAGACTTTTTGACACTTAGAAAAAATCCCGACTTTTTGACAATAAAATGTCCGACTTTTTGACACTTAAAAAAAAAATTGCAATTTATTGACACTTAAAAAAATCCCGATTTATTGACACTTAAAAAAATCCCGACTTTTTGACAATAAAATTTCCGACTTTTTTCTGGCAAATGTAGAATGAAAAAATATGCATTATTTGTAGTAAATAAATGTGACATTTTGGACCTATTCAATTCCGATTTTTTGACACTTAAAAAATCCCCACTTTTTCACCAAAAAATTTCAGACTTTTTGCCACTTAGAAAAAATCCCTACTTTTTGACACTTAGAAAAAATCCTGATTTATTGACACTTAGAAAAAATCCAGATTTTTTGACACTTAGAAAAAATCCAGACTTTTTGACAATAAAATGTCCGACTTTTTGACAAAAAAAATTCAGACTTTTTGACACTTAAAAAAATGTCCAACTTTTTGACACTTAGAAAAAATCCCTACTTTTTGACACTTAGAAAAAATCCTGATTTACTGACACTTAGAAAAAATCAAGATTTTTTGACACTTAGAAAAAATCCCGAGTTTTTGACAATAAAATGTCGGACTTTTTGACACTTAGAAAAAATCCCGACTTTTTGACAAAACAATTTCCGACTTTTTGATACTTAGAAAAATGTCCAACTTTTTGACAAAAAAATTTCCGACTTTTTTCTGGCAAATTTAGAATGAACAAAGATGCATTATTTGTTGTAAATAAATGTGAAATTTTGTACCTTTTCAATCCCGATTTTTTCACAAAAACATTTCCGACTTTTTGACACTTAACAAAATTTCCGACTTTTTGACACTCAAAAAAAATCCCAACTTTTTGACACTTAAAACAAATCCAGACTTTTTGACACTTAGAAAAAATCCAGACTTTTTGACACTTAGAAAAAATCCAGATTTTTTGACAATTAAAAAAAATCCAGATTTTTTGACAAAAAAATTCAGATTTTTTGACAAAAAAAAATTTCAGATTTTTTGACAGAACAAATCCAGATTTTTTGACACTTAGAAAAAATCCAGACTTTTTGACAAAAAAATGTCAGACTTTTTGACACTTAGAAAAAATCCAGACTTTTTGACACTTAGAAAAAATCCAGACTTTTTGACAATTAGAAAAAATCCATAATTTTTGACACTTAGGAAAAATCCAGACTTTTTGACAAAAAAATGTCAGACTTTTTGACACTTCGAAAAAGTTCAGACTTTTTGACACTTAGAAAAAATCCCGACTTTTTGACACTTAGTAAAAAAATACAGATTTTTTGACACTTAGAAAAAAATCCAGACTTTTTGACAAAAAAATTTCAGACTTTTTGACACTTAGAAAAAATCCAGACTTTTTGACACTTAGAAAAAATCCATACTTTTTGACACTTAGAAAAAAATCCATACTTTTTGACACTTAGAAAAAATCCCGACTTTTTGACACTTAGTAAAAAAATCCAGATTTTTTGACACTTACAAAAAATCCCGACTTTTTGACACTTGGTAAAAAATCCCGACTTTTTGATAAAAAACATTACGACTTTTTGACACTTCAAAAAAATCCCGACTTTTTGACACTTAGAAAAAAATCCCGACTTTTTGACACTTAGAAAAAAATCCCGACTTTTTGACACTTAGAAAAAATCAAGACTTTTTGACAAAAAAAATTCTGACTTTTTGACACTTACATAAAATCCCGAATTTTTGACACTTACAAAAAATCCCAATTTTTTGACACTCGGAAAAAATCCAGACTTTTTGACCAAAAAATGTCAGACTTTTTGACACTTAGAAAAAAGTGTTCTTGTTGGAACTATATGAGGCAATTCCTGAAGGAATTGCTTGTGAATGCTCCAATGCTGAAGTTAAACTGAAATGCTGACAGAATGTGGTGTGAATGTAAGAATAGTTGGAATGGTGAAGAGTGTGAATTTCCAGGAAAACCGGAATTTGGATTGAACGTGGGAAAGTGTTAGTTTGAATGTCCAGGATGGGTGGGATGTGTTGATGTTGGAATGGTTTGAATAGGTTGAAAAATGTGGGAATTATGCAACCTGGAAACATGTCCCATTCATTTCAATGGGAACTTCCTGTAAATTTGGGAATTTAGTGGAAACGTAAGTTGTTGTGTTTACATCTTTTGATGAGTTGTTTGTTGTCAGCTTGGCTTAGGTTTTTGCTTTGTAAGCAAATGATATGTTATTTACTTTGTTGGTAATTTGATCATTTAAGTGGTTGGGCGGTTAGTGTGTGGGTACATTTGGTGAAATAAGTGCTTGCTTGAATGTCTGCTCAGTAGGCGTGACTTATGTGGTTATTCGGAGTAGTGGGCAGAATGATGGGAATAGTTCCGGTGCCTGGTTTAAAGATCGTATAGGGGAATCAAACCAGGGGTCTGTCAGTGACAGGCCACACCATTAACCGCTCATACACATCTGTTCCCTAATAAGTCTGTTATGGTCTTATTAGGAACCTTTTTAACAACTTGTTCATTCCTGGAACCTCTGGTTCCTGGCTCTCTACGTTCCTAGAGAAGTCTTGTTTCCACCGCATTTCACAGTTGAGGTACTTTATACAAATCAGGCTGATGACGTATGGAGGAGTGGTCTACTATGTTTCTACACTGATATCATGTCAATAAACACACAATATCAGGTCACAGTTATTTTACTAAAAAGTAAGTAATTGAAATACAAATCAGCCATTTACAAAACTATATTATTTCTAAAATAAAGTGTAACAAATTGTTCCAAAAAAGTCCGGTTTTTGTCCGCAATGTCCAACACTCAGAAAGTCGTCCTCTCAGTAAATGATGAATTCAAGAGGGTCAGGCGATTAATGTTGCTCAATTTCAGCTGTAAATAACAATATATAAATGATAAATGTCAGTGTTTACCTGTAAATAACAATATATACATAATAAATTTCAGTGTTTATCTGTAAATAACAATATATAAATAATATAAATGTCAGTGTTTATCTGTAAATAACAATATATACATAATATCAATGTCAGTGTTTACTTGTAAATAACAACATATAAATAATAAGTCAGTGTTTATCGTAAATAACAATATCCAAATAATAAATGTCAGTGTTTATCTATAAATAACAATATATACATAATAAATGTCAGTGTTTATCTGTAAATAACAATATACAAATAATATCAATGTCAGTGTTTATTTGTAAATAAAAATATATAAATAATATAAATGTCAGTGTTTATTTGTAAATAACAATATATAAATAATAAGTCAGTGTTTATTTGTAAATAACAATATAAAAATAATAAATGTCAGTGTTTATCTGTTAATAGCAATATATAAATAATATCAATGTCAGTGTTTATATGTAAATAACAATATATAAATAAGACATGTCAGTGTTTATCTGTAAATAACAATTAATAAATAATGTCAATGTTTATCTGTAAATAACAATATATCAATAATAAATGTAAGTGTTTATCTGTAAATAACAATATAAAAATAATAAATGTCAGTGTTTATCTATAAATAACAATATATATACATAATAAATGTCAGTGTTTATCTGTAAATAACAATATATAAATAATATCAATGTCAGTGTTTATTTGTAAATAACAATATAGAAATAACATAAATATCAGTGTTCATTTGTAAATAACAATATATAAATAATAAGTCAGTGTTTATTTGTAAATAACAATATAAAAATAACAAATGTCAGTGTTTATCTGTTAATAACAATATATAAATAATATCAATGTCAGTGTTTATATGTAAATAACAATATATAAATAACAAATGTCAGTGTTTATCTGTAAATAACAATTAATAAATAATGTCAATGTTTATCTGTAAATAACAATATATCAATAATAAATGTAAGTGTTTATCTGTAAATAACAATATAAAAATAATAAATGTCAGTGTTTATCTATAAATAACAGTATATATATATACATAATAAATGTCAGTGTTTATCTGTAAATAACAATATATAAATAATATAAATGTCAGTGTTCATCTGTAAATAACAATATATAAATAATGTCAGTGTTTATCTGTAAATAACAATATATAAATAATGTCAGTGTTTATCTGTAAATAACAATATATAAATAATATCAATGTCAGTGTTTATTTGTAAATAACAATATATAAATAATATAAATGTCAGTGTTTATTTGTAAATAACAATATAAAAATAATAAATGTCAGTGTTTATCTGTTAATAACAATGTATAAATAATATCAATGTCAGTGTTTATCTGTAAATAATATATAAATAATATAAATGTCAGTATATAAATAATAAGTGTCAGTGTTTATCTGTAAATAACAATATATAAATAACAAGTCAGCGTTTATTTGTAAATAACTATATAAATAATACATGTCAGTGTTTATCTGTAAATAACAATATATCAATAATAAATGTCAGTGTTTATCTGTAAATAACAATATGTCAATAATACATGTCTGTGTTTATCTGTAAATAACAATATATCAATATTAAATATCACTGTTTATTTGTAAATAACAATATATAAATAATAAATGTCAGTGTTTATCTGCAAATAACAATATATAAATAAAAAAATATCCGCGTTTATCTGTAAATAACAATATATAACTGGAATCCGTCCCTTAAAGGGGAACTGCACTTTTTTTTTTAGGAATTAAACATTGCCCCAAATCTTAGTTTTTTAAAACCAAACTGTGGATTACTCGCACCTTCGGGTTCCACGGACCACCAATGATGGACATGATAGGCGTGGCAGGTTTGAGATTTGGTTTATTTTGCAATAAACTCTTCTCTTGCTCCTCTGCTTGTCAGCACTCGCCTCCGGTGACAGTCGCGCTCTTCCGGTTGCTTTCCAGCCTCCCGCGTCTCCGTCTCTGTCTCCGTCTCGCTTGTGCTCGGGCTCGGGTTCTCTCGCGATCGTCCACTCCAACTTCTCCAACTACAACAACTCCAACTTCTCCCACCCCGTCCTTCTCGGCTGCTGCCCTTTTGTAGAGTGACAGGTGATCAGACAACTGCGGCCAGGTGGGGCATCTACGCACACCCCGCCTCGCTGCAGGGCTGCAGGCCACGCCTCCTCACACAAACCATAACATCAAACTAAACTGCTCTCTTCATCTGCCACGTCCAACACAAATAACTTAACTTTTTGGTTAAATAATTCAATGCAGAAGTTGGTTGGAAAAAAACCCAAAATGTTGAGTAATATAACTCAAATAAGGAGGTTGTCCTATTCTGAACCAGCAGTTGAGTTAAAATTGCTTTCTTTTTTAACCCAACATTTTTCAGTGTGTACTTTTTGGTGGACACAAAAGGTGGAACTTTATTCAAGTTCCCTATTGTTGCATCTCACTCAGTTCTGGAGGGTCTCTCAGAGACCGAGCGGGTTTGATGCAGTGCGGGGAGAATTTTCCACAAGCTGGCAGAAGATTTAGACGAGAGCTTTTGAGAAGACTGGAGTGTGCCAAAGCGCGTTTAAACAAGCTGCCATTGGCTGACTGAGAGTCTTTGCAGGCCCCTGGTGTATGTTTACCTTAAGATTTGACTGGCTCTCTTTTCTCTCTCGCTACGCTTTTAAGACTTTCTACTTTCATGCTCACTTTGGGCTGTTGCATCAGCGCCGGCTTCTCTGCAAGAGGAAACCATCTTCCATTCCAACATGCACTCACCTGCACCATCTAAAGCAGGGGTCAGCAACCTTTTTGAAAGCAAGAGCTACTTCTTGGGTAGTGATTAATGCGAAGGGCTACCAGTTTGATACACACTTAAATAAATTGCCAGAAATAGCCAATTTGCTCAATTTACCTTTAACTCTATGTTATTATTAATAATTAATTATATTTACACTTAATTGAATGGTTTAAAAGAGGAGAAAACACGAAAAAAAATGACAATTAAATTTTGAAACATAGTTTATCTTCAATTTCGACTCTTTAAAATTCAAAATTCAACCGAAAAAAAGAAGAGAAAAACTTAAAAAAAGAATTTATGGAACATCATTAGTAATTTTTCCTGATTAAGATTAATTTTAGAATGTTGATGACATGTTTTAAATAGGTTAAAATCCAGTCTACACTTTGTTAGAATATATAACAAATTGGACCAAGCTATATTTCTAACAAAGACATCATTATTTCTTCTAGATTTTCCAGAACAAACATTTTAAAATAAATTCAAAAGACTTTGAAATAAGATTTAAATTTGATTCTACAGATTTTCTAGATTTGCCAGAATAATTTTTTTGAATATTAATCATTATAAGTTTGAAGAAATATTTCACAAATATTCTTCGTCGAAAAAACAGAAGCTAAATTGAAGAATTAAATTAAAATGTATATATTATTCTTTACAATAAAAAAATTAAAAAAAATACTTGAACATTGATTTAAATGGCCAGGAAAGAAAAGGAAGGAATTTAAAAGGTGAAAAGGTATATGTGTTTAAAAATCCTAAAATCATTTCTAAGGTTGTATTTTTTCTCTAAAATTGTCTTTCTGAAAGTTATAAGAAGCAAAGTAAAAAAAAAAAAAGAATTTATTTAAACAAGTGAAGACCAAGTCTTTAAAATATTTTCTTGGATTTTCAAATTGTATTTGAGTTTTGTCTCTCTTAGAATTAAAAATGTTGGGCAAAGCGAAACCAGCTTGCTAGTAAATAAAAATAAAAATAAAAAATAGATGCAGCTCACTGGTAAGTGCTGCTATTTGAGCTATTAGAACATGGCTTAACTACATGGTCCTTACGGGCTACCTGGTGCCCGCGGGCACCGCGTTGGTGACCCCTGATCTAAAGGGACAGCAGAGAGGCAGAATATTAGACACACCTAAGTACAACACCCAAAACCAGTGAAGTTGGCACGTTGTGTAAATGGTAAATAAAAACAGAATACAATGATTTGCAAATCCTTTTCAACTTATATTCAATTGCATCGACTGCAAAGACAAGATACTTAACGTTCAAACTGGAAAACTTTATTTTTTATTGCAAATATTAGCTCATTTGGAATTTCATTCCTGACACATGTTTCCAAAAAAAAGACTGATAAAGTTGAGGAATGCTCATCAAACACTTATTTGGAACATCCCACAGGTGAACAGGCAAATTGGGAACGGGTGGGTGCCATGATTGGGTATAAAAGCAGCTTCCATGAAATGCTCAGTCATTCACAAACAAGGATGGGGCGAGGGTCACCACTTTGTCAACAAATGCCTGAGCAAATTGTTGAACAGTTTAAAAACAACATTTCTCAAGCAGCTATTTGCAAGGAATTTAGGGATTTCACCATCTACGCTCCGTAATATCATCAAAGGGTTCAGAGAATGTGGAGAAATCACTGCACGTAAGCAGCTAAGCCCGTGACCTTCCATCCCTCAGGCTGTACTGCATCAACAAGCCACATCAGTGTGTAAAGGATATCACCACATGGGCTCAGGAACACTTCAGAAACCCACTGTCAGTAACTACAGTTGGTCGCTACATCTGTAATTGCAAGTTACAACTCTACTATGCAAAGCCAAAGCCATTTATCAACAACACCCAGAAACGCCGCCGGCTTCGCTGGGCCCGAGCTCATCTAAGATGGACTGATGCAAAGTTGAAAAGTATTATGTGGTCTGACGAGTCCACATTTCAAATAGTTTTTGGAAACTGTGGACGTCGTGTCCTCCGGACCAAAGAGGAAAAGAACCATACGGACTGTTCTAGGCGCAAAGTGTAAAAGGCAGCATGTGTGAGGGTATGGGGGTGTATTAGTGCCCAAGACATGGGTAACTTACACATCTGTGAAGGCACCATTAATGCTGAAAGGTACATACAGTTTTTGGAGCAACATATGTTGCCATCAAAGCAACATTATCATGGACGCCCCTGCTTATTTCAGCAAGACAATGCCAAGCCACGTGTTGCAACAGCGTGGCTTCATAGTAAAAGAGTGCGGGTACTAGACTGGCCTGCCTGTAGTCCAGACCTGTCTGCAATTAACAATGTGTGGCGCATTATGAAGGGTAAAATAGCAGAAGGGAGACCCCCGGACTGTTGAACAACTTAAGCTGTACATCAAGCAAGAATGGGAAAGAATTCCACCTGAAAAGCTTAAAAAATGTGTCTCCTCAGTTCCCAAACCTTTACTGAGTGTTGTTAAAAGGAAAGGCCATGTAACACAGTGGTGAACATGCCCCTGTGACAACTTTTTTGCAATGTGTTGCTGCCATTAAATTCCAAGTTAATGGTAATTTGCACAAAACAAAATTAAGTTTCTCAGTTGGAACATTAAAAATCTTGTCTTTGCAGTCTATTCAATTGAATATAAGTTAAAAAGGATTTGCAAATCATTGCATTCTGTTTTTAATGACCATTTACACAACGTGCCAACTTCACTGGTTTTGTGGTTTTGCAGTATGCCGTGCAGGTCTACGTCGCACCAGCTGAAACCTAAACATTTGTCTCATAAACCCTGAACAAGAGCAGGGACGTAGACAGGAAGGCCATGCTTTTATTGTTGAAAGTACACGTGAGAGTGGACGCTTAAAGTTGGATGCTTGTTTACTTTTAAGCCAGCAAATGCATTTGATAGCATGGCAGTTGCTAAGAGACCGATCCTTGCAGAGCTTCATGCGATATGTGCATTTCAGAAAAAGTGGAGAAAACTGTCAAAAAAGAGTCCCAAAATAGAATTGTTCTCTTCTTCGGTGCTCACGACCACAGCAGACTAATATTGGAGAGAAGAGATGTGAGATGATGAGGTATTAATGTCACTGCAGGGGCAGCAAACAAACAAAGCTGGAAGAATTTCATTAAGCCCCAAAAAGGTCATTTTTACAAGTCTGTTCTCCTGTTTATCTTGGCTCTTTTTGCATCTCTTTGCCATACTTGCATGAATAAATGAGAGCTCACTGGACACCTGGCTTGGAAGTGGAGATAAGGACAAGTCGCAGGAATGAACATTTCATTACAATAATCATTCACGCACTAAAACCTTTTTTTCTACTGTGTGTGTGTGTGTGTGTGTGTGTGTGTGTGTGTGTGTGTGTGTTCTGGCAATGCTTACTTAATGGGGACATCGCTCTGTTTACACCTTTAGGGGATCTCTGACGGTATGGGGAGAAAAAAACAGGTCCCCTAAAGGGAAACCTTTTTAAATGATTCTGAGGATCACGTCATATTTAATTTGAACTTTTTTTTTTTTTTAAATGGTCCTCAGTAGTCACGTACAAATTTGTGTGAATTATGCAAAATTATTTAAATTTGGTCCCCATGAACCATATTAACTCTTTTTCCCCCAGGGTCCCCAGTAAGTATGATCAGCACATTACTTCATCAATCCAGAGATTGACATTTAGAAAAAAAACAACATTTTTTGACACTTAGAAAAAATCCAGATTTTTTGACACTTAGATAAAAAAAATCCAGATTTTTTGACACTTAGAAAAAAATCCAGATTTTTTGACAAAATAATCCAGACGTTTTGACCAAAAAATCCCGATTTTTTGACACTTGGAAAAAATCCTGACTATTTGACACAAAAATTTCCAACTTTTTGACACTTAGAAAAAATCCCGATTTATTGACACTTAAAAAAATCCAGATTTTTTTAACCAAAAAATGTCTGACTTTTTTTCTGGCAAATTTAGAATGAACAAAGATGCATTATTTGTAGTAAATAAATGTGACATTTTGGACATTTTCAATCCCAATTTTTTGACACTTAAAAAAATCCAGATTTTTTGACATGTACAAAATAATCCAGACTTTTTGACAAAATAATCCAGACGTTTTGACCAAAAAATCCAGATTTTTTGACACTTGGAAAAATTTTCGATTTTTTGACACTTAGAAAAAATCCCGATTTATTGACAGTTTTTGACACCTAAATAAATCCTGACTTTTTCACAAAAAAATTTCTGACTTTTTGACACTTACACAAAATCCCTACTTTTTGACACTTAGAAAAAAATCCAGGTTTTTTGACGTTTAGAAAAATGTCCAGATTTTTTGACACTTAGAAAAAATCCAGATTTTTGGACAAAATAATCCAGACGTTTTGACGAAAAAATCCCGATTTTTTGACACTTGGAAAAAATCCTGACTATTTGACAAAAAATGTCTGATTTTTTGACACTTAGAAAAAATCCCGATTTATTGACACTTAAAAAAATCTAGATTTTTTTGACCAAAAAATGTCCGACTTTTTTTCTGGCAAATTTAGAATGAACAAAGATGCATTATTTGTAGTAAATAAATGTGACATTTTGGACCTTTTCAATCCCGATTTTTTTGACCCTTAAAAAAAATCCTGATTTTTTGACATTTAGAAAAAATCCAGACTTTTTGACATATAGAAAAAATCCAGATTTTTTGACATTTAGAAAAAAATCCAGATTTTTTGACGAAATAATCCAGACGTTTTGACCAAAAAATCCAGACTTTTTGACACTTGGAAAAAATCCCGACTATTTGACAAAAAAATGTCCGATTTTTTGACACTTACAAAAAATCCTCAGTAGTCACGTACAAATTTGTGTGAATTATGCAAAATTATTTAAATTTGGTCCCCATGAACCATATTAACTCTTTTTCCCCCAGGGTCCCCAGTAAGTATGATCAGCACATTACTTCATAAATCCAGAGATTGACATTTAGAAAAAAAACAACATTTTTTGACACTTAGAAAAAATCCAGATTTTTTGACACTTAGAAAAAAAAATCCAGATTTTTTGACACTTAAAAAAAATCCAGATTTTTTGACAAAATAATCCAGACGTTTTGACCAAAAAATCCCGATTTTTTGACACTTGGAAAAAATCCTGACTATTTGACACAAAATTTCCAACTTTTTGACACTTAGAAAAAATCCCGATTTATTGACACTTAAAAAAATCCAGATTTTTTTGACCAAAAAATGTCCGACTTTTTTTCTGGCAAATTTAGAATGAAAAAAGATGCATTATTTGTAGTAAATAAATGTGACATTTTGGACCTTTTCAATCCCGATTTTTTTGACCCTTAAAAAAAATCCTGATTTTTTGACATTTAGAAAAAATCCAGACTTTTTGACATATAGAAAAAATCCAGATTTTTTGACATTTAGAAAAAAATCCAGATTTTTTGACGAAATAATCCAGACGTTTTGACCAAAAAATCCAGACTTTTTGACACTTGGAAAAAAATCCTGACTATTTGACAAAAAAATGTCCGATTTTTTGACACTTAGAAAAAATCCTCAGTAGTCACGTACAAATTTGTGTGAATTATGCAAAATTATTTAAATTTGGTCCCCATGAACCATATTAACTCTTTTTCCCCCAGGGTCCCCAGTAAGTATGATCAGCACATTACTTCATCAATACAGAGATTGACATTTAGAAAAAAAAAAAAAAATTTGACCCTTAGAAAAAATCCAGATTTTTTGACACTTAGAAAAAAAAATCCAGATATTTTGACACTTAGAAAAAAATCCAGATTTTTTGACAAAATGATCCAGATGTTTTGATAAAAAAATCCCGATTTATTGACACTTAAAAAAAATCCCGATTTTTTGACCAAAAAATGTCCGACATTTTTTCTGGCAAATTTAGAATGAACAAAGATGCATTATTTGTAGTAAATAAATGTGACATTTTTTGGACCTTTTCAATCCCGATTTTTTGACACTTAAAAAAATCCTGATTTTTTTGACATTTACAAAAAATTCCAGACTTTTTGACAAAATAATCCAGACGTTTTGACCAAAAAATCCAGACTTTTTGACACTTGGAAAAAATCCAGATTATTTGAAAAAAAAAATTCCGATTTTTTGACACTTAGAAAAAAATCCCAATTTATTGACACTTAAAAAAATCCAGATTTTTTTACCAAAAAATGTCCGACTTTTTTTCTGGCAAATTTAGAATGAACAAAGATGCATTATTTGTAGTAAATAAATGTGACATTTTGGACCTTTTCAATCCCGATTTTTTGACACTTAAAAAATCCAGATTTTTTGACAGTTACAAAAAAATCCAGACTTTTTGACAAAATAATCCAGACGTTTTGACCAAAATATCCAGACTTGTTGACACTTGGAAAAAATCCAGACTATTTGACAAACAAATGTCCGACTTTTTGACACTTACAAAAAATCCCGATTTATTGACACTTTTTGACACCTAAAAAAATCCAGACTTTTTCACAAAAAAAATTCTGACTTTTTGACACAATAATCCAGACGTTTTGACCAAAAAATCCAGACTTTTTGACACTTGGAAAAAATCCGGACTATTTGATAAGAAAATGTCCGACTTTTTGACACTTAGAAAAAAATCCCGATTTATTGACACTTAAAAAAATCCAGATTTTTTGACCAAAAAATGTCCGACTTTTTTCTGGCAAATTTAGAATGAACAAAGATGCATTATTTGTAGCAAATACATGTGACATTTTGGACCTTTTCAATCCTGATTTTTTGACACTTAAAAAATTCCAGATCTTTTGACTCTTAGAAAAAATCCAGACTTTTTGACATTTAGAAAAAATCCAGATTTTTTGACACTTAGAAAAAATCCAGACTTTTTGACAAAATAATCCAGACGTTTTGACCAAAAATTCCAGACTTTTTGACACTTGGAAAAAATCCCGACTATTTGACAAAAAGATGTCCGATTTTTTGACACTTAGAAAAAAATCCAGATTTATTGACACTTTTTGACACCTAAAAAAATCCTGACTTTTTCACAAAAAAAATTCTGACTTTTAGACACTTACACAAAATCCCTAATTTTTGACACTTAGAAAAAAAATCCTGATTTATTGACACTTAAAAAAAATTCAGACTTTTTGACACTTAAAAAAAATCCCAAGTTTTTAACACTTAAAAAAACCCAGACTTTTTGACACTTACAAAAAATCCAGGTTTTTTGACGTTTAGAAAAAATTCCAGATTTTTTGACACTTAGAAAAAATCCAGATTTTTGGACACAATAATCCAGACGTTTTGACCAAAAAATCCAGATTTTTTGACACTTGGAAAAAATCCCGACTATTTGACAAAAAAATGTCCGACTTTTTGACACTTAGGAAAAAATCCCAATTTATTGACACTTAAAAAAATCCGGATTTTTTGACCAAAAAATGTCTGACTTTTTTCTGGCAAATTTAGAATGAACAAAGATGCATTATTTGTAGTAAATAAATGTGACATTTTGGACCTTTTCAATCCTGATTTTTTGACACTTAAAAAATTCCAGATTTTTTGACACTTAGAAAAAATCCAGACTTTTTGACATTTAGAAAAAAATCCAGATTTTTTGACACTTAGAAAAAATCCAGACTTTTTGACAAAATAATCAAGACGTTTTGACCAAAAAAATCCAGACTTTTTGACACTTGGAGAAAATCCCGACTCTTTGACAAAAAAATGTCCGATTTTTTGACACTTAGAAAAAATCCCGATTTATTGACACCTAAAAAAATCTTGACTTTTTCACAAAAAAATTTCTGACTTTTTGACACTTACACAAAATCCCTACTTTTTGACACTTAGAAAAAAATCCTGATTTATTGACACTTTAAAAAAATTCCGACTTTTGACACTTAAAAAAAATCCCAAGTTTTTAACACTTAAAAAAAAACAGACTTTTTTGACACTTAGAAAAAATCCAGATTTTTTGACACTTAGAAAAAATTCCAGATTTTTTGAAATTTAGAAAAAATCCAGATTTTTTGACCAAATAATCCAGACGTTTTGACCAAAAAATCCCGATTTTTTGACACTTGGAAAAAATCCGGACTATTTGACAAAAAAATGTCCGACTTTTTGACACTTAAAAAAATCCAGACTTTTTGACCAAAAAAATGTCCGACTTTTTTCTGGCAAATTTAGAATGAACAAAGATGCATTATTCGTAGTAAATAAATGTGACATTTTGGACCTTTTCAATCCCGATTTTTTGACACTTAAAAAAATCCAGATTTTTTGACACTTACAAAAAAATCCAGACTTTTTGACAAAATAATCCAGACGTTTTGACCAAAATATCCAGACTTGTTGACACTTGGAAAAAATCCAGACTATTTGACAAAAAAATGTCCGACTTTTTGACACTTAGAAAAAATCACGATTTATTGACACTTTTTGACACCTAAAAAAATCCAGACTTTTTCACAAAAAAAATTCTGACTTTTTGACACAATAATCCAGACGTTTTGACCAAAAAATCCAGACTTTTTGACACTTGGAAAAAATCCGGACTATTTGATAAGAAAATGTCCGACTTTTTGACACTTAGAAAAAAATCCCGATTTATTGACACTTAAAAAAATCCAGATTTTTTGACCAAAAAATGTCCGACTTTTTTCTGGCAAATTTAGAATGAACAAAGATGCATTATTTGTAGCAAATAAATGTGACATTTTGGACCATTTCAATCCCGATTTTTTGACACTTAAAAAATTCCAGATCTTTTGACTCTTAGAAAAAATCCAGACTTTTTGACATTTAGAAAAAATCCAGATTTTTTGACAGTTAGAAAAAATCCAGACTTTTTGACAAAATAATCCAGACGTTTTGACCAAAAATTCCAGACTTTTTGACACTTGGAAAAAATCCCGACTATTTGACAAAAAGATGTCCGATTTTTTGACACTTAGAAAAAATCCAGATTTATTGACACTTTTTGACACCTAAAAAAATCCTGACTTTTTCACAAAAAAAAATCTTACTTTTAGACACTTACACACAATCCCTAATTTTTGACACTTAGAAAAAAAATCCTGATTTATTGACATTTAAAAAAAATTCAGACTTTTTGACACTTAAAAAAAATCCCAAGTTTTTAACACTTAAAAAAACCCAGACTTTTTGACACTTACAAAAAATCCAGGTTTTTTGACGTTTAGAAAAAATTCCAGATTTTTTGACACTTAGAAAAAATCCAGATTTTTGGACAAAATAATCCAGACGTTTTGACCAAAAAATCCCGATTTTTTGACACTTGGAAAAAATCCCGACTATTTGACAAAAAAATGTCCGACTTTTTGACACTTAGGAAAAAATCCCAATTTATTAACACTTAAAAAAATCCGGATTTTTTGACCAAAAAATGTCTGACTTTTTTCTGGCAAATTTAGAATGAACAAAGATGCATTATTTGTAGTAAATAAATGTGACATTTTGGACCTTTTCAATCCTGATTTTTTGACACTTAAAAAATTCCAGATTTTTTGACACTTAGAAAAAATCCAGACTTTTTGACATTTAGAAAAAATCCAGATTTTTTGACACTTAGAAAAAATCCAGACTTTTTGACAAAATAATCAAGACGTTTTGACCAAAAAAATCCAGACTTTTTGACACTTGGAAAAAATCCCGACTCTTTGACAAAAAAATGTCCGATTTTTTGACACTTAGAAAAAATCCCGATTTATTGACACCTAAAAAAATCCTGACTTTTTCACAAAAAAATTTCTGACTTTTTGACACTTACACAAAATCCCTACTTTTTGACACTTAGAAAAAAATCCTGATTTATTGACACTTTAAAAAAATTCCGACTTTTGACACTTAAAAAAAATCCCAAGTTTTTAACACTTAAAAAAAACAGACTTTTTTGACACTTAGAAAAAATCCAGATTTTTTGACACTTAGAAAAAATTCCAGATTTTTAGAAATTTATAAAAAATCCAGATTTTTTGACAAAATAATCCAGATGTTTTGACCAAAAAATCCCGATTTTTTGACACTTGGAAAAAATCCGGACTATTTGACAAAAAAATGTCCGACTTTTTGACACTTAAAAAAATCCAGACTTTTTGACCAAAAAAATGTCCGACTTTTTTCTGGCAAATTTAGAATGAACAAAGATGCATTATTCGTAGTAAATAAATGTGACATTTTGGACCTTTTCAATCCCGATTTTTTGACACTTAAAAAAATCCAGATTTTTTGACACTTACAAAAAAATCCAGACTTTTTGACAAAATAATCCAGACGTTTTGACCAAAAAATCCAGACTTTATGACAAAATAATCCAGACGTTTTGACCAAAAAAATCCAGACTTTTTGACACTTGGAAAAAATCCTGACTATTTGACAAAAAAATGTCTGACTTTTTGACACTTAGAAAAAATCCCGATTTATTGACACTTTTTGACAACTAAAAAAATCCCGACTTTTTCACAAAAAAATTTCTGACTTTTTGATACTAACACAAAATCCCTACTTTTTGACACTTATAAAAAAATCCTGATTTATTGACACTTAAAAAAATTTCGGACTTTTTGACACTTAAAAAAACCCCAAGTTTTTAACACTTAAAAAAAAACCAGACTTTTTGACACTTACAAAAAATCCAGGCTTTTTGACGTTTAGAAAAAAATCCCGATATTTTGACACTTAAAAAAATTCTGACTTTTTGACTAAAAAATTTCCGACTTTTTGACACTTAAAAAAAAATCCCAATTTTTTGACACTTAGAAAAAAAATCCTGATTTTTTGACACTAGAAAAAAATCCCGATTTTTTGACCATTAGAAAAAAATCCTGATTTATTGACACTTGAAAAAATCCTGACTTTTTGACTAAAATATTTCCGACTTTTTGACACTTAAAAAAAAATCCCACATTTTTGACACCTGGAAAAAATCCTCAGTAGTCACGTACAAATTTGTGTGAATTATGCAAAATTATTTAAATTTGGTCCCCATGAACCATATGAACTCTTTTTCCCCCAGGGTCCCCAGTAAGTATGATCAGCACATTACTTCATCAATACAGAGATTGACATTTAGAAAAAAAAAAAAAAAATTGACCCTTAGAAAAAATCCAGATTTTTTGACACTTAGAAAAAAAAATCCAGATATTTTGACACTTAGAAAAAAATCCAGATTTTTTGACAAAATGATCCAGACGTTTTGATAAAAAAATCCCGATTTATTGACACTTAAAAAAAATCCCGATTTTTTGACCAAAAAATGTCCGACATTTTTTCTGGCAAATTTAGAATGAACAAAGATGCATTATTTGTAGTAAATAAATGTGACATTTTTTGGACCTTTTCAATCCCGATTTTTTGACACTTAAAAAAATCCTGATTTTTTTGACATTTACAAAAAATTCCAGACTTTTTGACAAAATAATCCAGACGTTTTGACCAAAAAATCCAGACTTTTTGGCACTTGGAAAAAATCCAGATTATTTGAAAAAAAAAATTCCGATTTTTTGACACTTAGAAAAAAATCCCAATTTATTGACACTTAAAAAAATCCAGATTTTTTTACCAAAAAATGTCCGACTTTTTTTCTGGCAAATTTAGAATGAACAAAGATGCATTATTTGTAGTAAATAAATGTGACATTTTGGACCTTTTCAATCCCGATTTTTTGACACTTAAAAAAATCCAGATTTTTTGACAGTTACAAAAAAATCCAGACTTTTTGACAAAATAATCCAGACGTTTTGACCAAAATATCCAGACTTGTTGACACTTGGAAAAAATCCAGACTATTTGACAAACAAATGTCCGACTTTTTGACACTTAGAAAAAATCCCGATTTATTGACACTTTTTGACACCTAAAAAAATCCAGACTTTTTCACAAAAAAAATTCTGACTTTTTGACACAATAATCCAGACGTTTTGACCAAAAAATCCAGACTTTTTGACACTTGGAAAAAATCCGGACTATTTGATAAGAAAATGTCCGACTTTTTGACACTTACAAAAAAATCCCGATTTATTGACACTTAAAAAAATCCAGATTTTTTGACCAAAAAATGTCCGACTTTTTTTCTGGCAAATGTAGAATGAACAAAGATGCATTATTTGTAGCAAATACATGTGACATTTTGGACCTTTTCAATCCTGATTTTTTGACACTTAAAAAATTCCAGATCTTTTGACTCTTAGAAAAAATCCAGACTTTTTGACATTTAGAAAAAATCCAGATTTTTTGACACTTAGAAAAAATCCAGACTTTTTGACAAAATAATCCAGACGTTTTGACCAAAAATTCCAGACTTTTTGACACTTGGAAAAAATCCCGACTATTTGACAAAAAGATGTCCGATTTTTTGACACTTAGAAAAAAATCCAGATTTATTGACACTTTTTGACACCTAAAAAAATCCTGACTTTTTCACAAAAAAAATTCTGACTTTTAGACACTTACACAAAATCCCTAATTTTTGACACTTAGAAAAAAAATCCTGATTTATTGACACTTAAAAAAAATTCAGACTTTTTGACACTTAAAAAAAATCCCAAGTTTTTAACACTTAAAAAAACCCAGACTTTTTGACACTTACAAAAAATCCAGGTTTTTTGACGTTTAGAAAAAATTCCAGATTTTTTGACACTTAGAAAAAATCCAGATTTTTGGACACAATAATCCAGACGTTTTGACCAAAAAATCCAGATTTTTTGACACTTGGAAAAAATCCCGACTATTTGACAAAAAAATGTCCGACTTTTTGACACTTAGGAAAAAATCCCAATTTATTGACACTTAAAAAAATCCGGATTTTTTGACCAAAAAATGTCTGACTTTTTTCTGGCAAATTTAGAATGAACAAAGATGCATTATTTGTAGTAAATAAATGTGACATTTTGGACCTTTTCAATCCTGATTTTTTGACACTTAAAAAATTCCAGATTTTTTGACACTTAGAAAAAATCCAGACTTTTTGACATTTAGAAAAAAATCCAGATTTTTTGACACTTAGAAAAAATCCAGACTTTTTGACAAAATAATCAAGACGTTTTGACCAAAAAAATCCAGACTTTTTGACACTTGGAGAAAATCCCGACTCTTTGACAAAAAAATGTCCGATTTTTTGACACTTAGAAAAAATCCCGATTTATTGACACCTAAAAAAATCTTGACTTTTTCCACAAAAAAATTTCTGACTTTTTGACACTTACACAAAATCCCTACTTTTTGACACTTAGAAAAAAATCCTGATTTATTGACACTTCAAAAAAATTCCGACTTTTGACACTTAAAAAAAATCCCAAGTTTTTAACACTTAAAAAAAAACAGACTTTTTTGACACTTAGAAAAAATCCAGATTTTTTGACACTTAGAAAAAATTCCAGATTTTTTGAAATTTAGAAAAAATCCAGATTTTTTGACAAAATAATCCAGACGTTTTGACCAAAAAATCCCGATTTTTTGACACTTGGAAAAAATCCGGACTATTTGACAAAAAAATGTCCGACTTTTTGACACTTAAAAAAATCCAGACTTTTTGACCAAAAAAATGTCCGACTTTTTTCTGGCAAATTTAGAATGAACAAAGATGCATTATTTGTAGTAAATAAATGTGACATTTTGGACCTTTTCAATCCCGATTTTTTGACACTTAAAAAAATCCAGATTTTTTGACACTTACAAAAAAATCCAGACTTTTTGACAAAATAATCCAGACGTTTTGACCAAAATATCCAGACTTGTTGACACTTGGAAAAAATCCAGACTATTTGACAAAAAAATGTCCGACTTTTTGACACTTAGAAAAAATCACGATTTATTGACACTTTTTGACACCTAAAAAAATCCAGACTTTTTCACAAAAAAAATTCTGACTTTTTGACACAATAATCCAGACGTTTTGACCAAAAAATCCAGACTTTTTGACACTTGGAAAAAATCCGGACTATTTGATAAGAAAATGTCCGACTTTTTGACACTTAGAAAAAAATCCCGATTTATTGACACTTAAAAAAATCCAGATTTTTTGACCAAAAAATGTCCGACTTTTTTCTGGCAAATTTAGAATGAACAAAGATGCATTATTTGTAGCAAATAAATGTGACATTTTGGACCATTTCAATCCCGATTTTTTGACACTTAAAAAATTCCAGATCTTTTGACTCTTAGAAAAAATCCAGACTTTTTGACATTTAGAAAAAATCCAGATTTTTTGACAGTTAGAAAAAATCCAGACTTTTTGACAAAATAATCCAGACGTTTTGACCAAAAATTCCAGACTTTTTGACACTTGGAAAAAATCCCGACTATTTGACAAAAAGATGTCCGATTTTTTGACACTTAGAAAAAATCCAGATTTATTGACACTTTTTGACACCTAAAAAAATCCTGACTTTTTCACAAAAAAAAATCTTACTTTTAGACACTTACACACAATCCCTAATTTTTGACACTTAGAAAAAAAATCCTGATTTATTGACATTTAAAAAAAATTCAGACTTTTTGACACTTAAAAAAAATCCCAAGTTTTTAACACTTAAAAAAACCCAGACTTTTTGACACTTACAAAAAATCCAGGTTTTTTGACGTTTAGAAAAAATTCCAGATTTTTTGACACTTAGAAAAAATCCAGATTTTTGGACAAAATAATCCAGACGTTTTGACCAAAAAATCCCGATTTTTTGACACTTGGAAAAAATCCCGACTATTTGACAAAAAAATGTCCGACTTTTTGACACTTAGGAAAAAATCCCAATTTATTAACACTTAAAAAAATCCGGATTTTTTGACCAAAAAATGTCTGACTTTTTTCTGGCAAATTTAGAATGAACAAAGATGCATTATTTGTAGTAAATAAATGTGACATTTTGGACCTTTTCAATCCTGATTTTTTGACACTTAAAAAATTCCAGATTTTTTGACACTTAGAAAAAATCCAGACTTTTTGACATTTAGAAAAAATCCAGATTTTTTGACACTTAGAAAAAATCCAGACTTTTTGACAAAATAATCAAGACGTTTTGACCAAAAAAATCCAGACTTTTTGACACTTGGAAAAAATCCCGACTCTTTGACAAAAAAATGTCCGATTTTTTGACACTTAGAAAAAATCCCGATTTATTGACACCTAAAAAAATCCTGACTTTTTCACAAAAAAATTTCTGACTTTTTGACACTTACACAAAATCCCTACTTTTTGACACTTAGAAAAAAATCCTGATTTATTGACACTTTAAAAAAATTCCGACTTTTGACACTTAAAAAAAATCCCAAGTTTTTAACACTTAAAAAAAACAGACTTTTTTGACACTTAGAAAAAATCCAGATTTTTTGACACTTAGAAAAAATTCCAGATTTTTAGAAATTTATAAAAAATCCAGATTTTTTGACAAAATAATCCAGATGTTTTGACCAAAAAATCCCGATTTTTTGACACTTGGAAAAAATCCGGACTATTTGACAAAAAAATGTCCGACTTTTTGACACTTAAAAAAATCCAGACTTTTTGACCAAAAAAATGTCCGACTTTTTTCTGGCAAATTTAGAATGAACAAAGATGCATTATTCGTAGTAAATAAATGTGACATTTTGGACCTTTTCAATCCCGATTTTTTGACACTTAAAAAAATCCAGATTTTTTGACACTTACAAAAAAATCCAGACTTTTTGACAAAATAATCCAGACGTTTTGACCAAAAAATCCAGACTTTATGACAAAATAATCCAGACGTTTTGACCAAAAAAATCCAGACTTTTTGACACTTGGAAAAAATCCTGACTATTTGACAAAAAAATGTCTGACTTTTTGACACTTAGAAAAAATCCCGATTTATTGACACTTTTTGACAACTAAAAAAATCCCGACTTTTTCACAAAAAAATTTCTGACTTTTTGATACTAACACAAAATCCCTACTTTTTGACACTTATAAAAAAATCCTGATTTATTGACACTTAAAAAAATTTCGGACTTTTTGACACTTAAAAAAACCCCAAGTTTTTAACACTTAAAAAAAAACCAGACTTTTTGACACTTACAAAAAATCCAGGCTTTTTGACGTTTAGAAAAAAATCCCGATATTTTGACACTTAAAAAAATTCTGACTTTTTGACTAAAAAATTTCCGACTTTTTGACACTTAAAAAAAAATCCCAATTTTTTGACACTTAGAAAAAAAATCCTGATTTTTTGACACTAGAAAAAAATCCCGATTTTTTGACCATTAGAAAAAAATCCTGATTTATTGACACTTGAAAAAATCCTGACTTTTTGACTAAAATATTTCCGACTTTTTGACACTTAAAAAAAAATCCCACATTTTTGACACCTGGAAAAAATCCTCAGTAGTCACGTACAAATTTGTGTGAATTATGCAAAATTATTTAAATTTGGTCCCCATGAACCATATTAACTCTTTTCCCCCAGGGTCCCCAGTAAGAATGATCAGCACATTACTTTTTTAAATGCCTCCACAACCTGTAGAAAGGGTGGTCCACACAAGTCATGATCCAAAACTTGGTCCCCATTCCAAATGATAACCAGTATGTGTGTGTGTGTGTGTGTGTGTGTGTGTGTGTGTGTGTGTGTGTGTGTGTGTGTGTGTGTGTGTGTGTGTGCCTTTCTCCATTTATGAAGGTGCCACCGAGGCTTTTAGTGGCTTAGATTTATCTTCATCAGACACCTGATGAATTATTCTGCTCATCCTAAATGTTGTTTTTTTGTCGTTTTCTCCCAAAAGTTAGTGAACTGAAGCACCAGTTTCCTACTGAAGCACCAGTTTCCTATATGACAGAGGTGTCAAAGTGGTTTTCACTAGAGATGTCTGATATTATCGGGCTGCCGATATTATCGGCCGATAAATGCATTAAAATGTAATATCGGAAATTATCGGTATCGGTTTCAAAAAGTAAAATGTATGACTTTTTAAAACGGGCGTAGGAAGAAGTACAGAGCGCATGATTGGAGGATGAAAATGCCACCAAAACACATACTAAGCAACATGGAATTGCCTTCAGTCGTATGTGGGTGACGTCCACAGGCTGATTGGGGTTTGCACATAAAAAACAAAACAAACTAAAACCACTTCTGAGTTTATTTTGGCGGGGCTTTTACCTGCGTTTTTAGGTCAAGGACTATTAAATAAGTGCCACTGCCAGCGTTGTAGTGGCACCCTTTAATAATTAGAAGATGTGACACACTATTTTCCTTTGTGTTCCTCATAGTAACTCTGCCGCTGTCTGTTCCGACTAGGTTGTTGACCTTTCTCTGCATCTTCTAATCAATCAATCAATCAATGTTTACTTATATAGCCCTAAATCACCAGTGTCTCAAAGGGCTGCACAAAACACAACGACATCCTCGGCTCAGATCCCACATCAGGGCAAGGAAAAACTCAACCCAATGGGACAATGAGAAACCTTTGAAGAGACCGCAGATGTGGGAGTCCAGTCCATAGTGGATCTAACATAATATTGTGAGAGTCCAGTCCATAGTGGATCTAACATAATAGTGTGAGAGTCCAGTCCATAGTGGATCTAACATAATAGTGGGAGTCCAGTCCATAGTGGATCTAACATAATAGTGTGAGAGTCCAGTCCATAGTGGATCTAACATAATATTGTGAGAGTCCAGTCCATAGTGCATCTAACATAATATTGTGAGAGTCCAGTCCATAGTGGATCTAACATAATAGTGTGAGAGTCCAGTCCATAGTGGATCTAACATAATAGTGAGAGTCCAGTCCATAGTGGATCTAACATAATAGTGAGAGAGTCCAGTCCATAGTGGATCTAACATAATAGTGAGAGTCCAGTCCATAGTGGATCTAACATAATAGTGAGGACACGACGTCCACAGTTTCCAAAAACAATTCGAAATGTGGACTCGTCAGACCACAGAACACTTTTCCACTTTGCATCAGTCCATCTTAGATGAGCGAATCCGGCAGCGTTTCTGGGTGTTGTTGATAAATGGCTTTAACTTGCACTTACAGATGTAGCAACAAACTGTATTTACTGACAGTGGTTTTCTGAAGTGTTCCTGAGCCCATGTGGTGATATCCTTTACACACTGATGTCGCTTTTTGATGCAGTACCGCCTGAGGGATCCAAGGTGCGTAATATCATGGCTTACGTGCAGCGATTCCTCCAGATTCTCCGAACCTTTTTGATGATATCACGGAGCGTAGATGGTGAAATCCCTAAATTTCTTGCAAATAGCTGGTTGAGAAATGTCGTTCTTAAACTGTTCGTCAACACGCTCACTTATTTGTTCACAACGTGGTGACTCTCGCCCCGTCCTTGTTTTGCGAACGACTGAGCATTTCGTGGAAGCTGCTTTTGCACCCAATCATGGCACCCACCTGTTCCCAATTAGCCTGTTCACCCGTGGGATGTTCCGAATAAGAGTTTGACGAGCATTCCTCAGCTTTCTCCGTCTTTTTTTGCCACTCGTGCCAGCTTTTTCGAAACATGTTGCACGCATCAAATTCAAAATGGGCTAATATTTGCAAAAAAATAACAAAGTTTACCAGTTCGAACGTTAAATATCTTGTCTTTGCAGTCTATAAAAAAAATCCAGACGTTTTGACCAATAAATCCAGACTTTTTGACAAAATAATCCAGACGTTTTGACCAAAAAATCCAGACTTTTTGACACTTGGAAAAAAACCCGACTATTTGACAAAAAAATGTCCGACTTTTTGACACTTAGAAAAAATCCCGATTTATTGACACTTTTTGACACCTAAAAAAATCCCGACTTTTTCACAAAAACATTTCTGACTTTTTGACACTTAGAAAAAAATCCTGATTTATTGACACTTAAAAAAAATTCTGATTTTTTGAAACTTAAAAAAAATCCCAAGTTTTTAACACTAAAAAAAAAACAGACTTTTTGACACTTAGAAAAAATCCTGTCTTTTTGACACTAACAAAAAAATCCAGATTTTTTGATAATTAGAAAAAAATCCTGATACATTGACACTTAAAAAAATCCTGACTTTTTGACTAAAAAATTTCCGACTTTTTGACACTTAAAAAAAATCCCAATTTTTTGACACTTCGAAAAAAAATCCCAATTTTTTGACACTTCGAAAAAAAATCCCAATTTTTTGACACAGAAAAAAATTCTGATTTTTTGAAAATTAGAAAAAAATCCCAAATTTATCGACACTTAAAAAAATCCTGACTTTTTGACTAAAAAATTTCCGACTTTTTGACACTTAAAAAAACCCCAAGTTTTTAACACTTAAAAAAAAAACAGACGTTTTGACCAAAAAATCCAGATTTTTTGACAAAATAATCCAGACGTTTTGACCAAAAAAATCCAGACTTTTTGACACTTGGAAAAAATCCTGACTATTTGACAAAAAAATGTCTGACTTTTTGACACTTAGAAAAAATCCCGATTTATTGACACTTTTTGACAACTAAAAAAATCACGACTTTTTCACAAAAAAAATTCTGACTTTTTGACACTAACACAAAATCCCTACTTTTTGACACTTATAAAAAATTTCTGATTTATTGACACTTAAATTTTTTTTTGACCTTTTTGATGATATCACGGAGCGTAGATGGTGAAATCCCTAAATTCCTTGCAAATAGCTGGTTGAGAAATGTCGTTCTTAAACTGTTCGTCAACACGCTCACTTATTTGTTCACAACGTGGTGACCCTCGCCCCGTCCTTGTTTGCGAACGACTGAGCATTTCGTGGAAGCTGCTTTTGCACCCAATCATGGCACCCACCTGTTCCCAATTAGCCTGTTCACCCGTGGGATGTTCCGAATAAGAGTTTGACGAGCATTCCTCAGCTTTCTCCGTCTTTTTTTGCCACTCGTGCCAGCTTTTTCGAAACATGTTGCACGCATCAAATTCAAAATGGGCTAATATTTGCAAAAAAATAACAAAGTTTACCAGTTCGAACGTTAAATATCTTGTCTTTGCAGTCTATAAAAAAAATCCAGACGTTTTGACCAATAAATCCAGACTTTTTGACAAAATAATCCAGACGTTTTGACCAAAAAATCCAGACTTTTTGACACTTGGAAAAAAACCCGACTATTTGACAAAAAAATGTCCGACTTTTTGACACTTAGAAAAAATCCCGATTTATTGACACTTTTTGACACCTAAAAAAATCCCGACTTTTTCACAAAAACATTTCTGACTTTTTGACACTTAGAAAAAAATCCTGATTTATTGACACTTAAAAAAAATTCTGATTTTTTGAAACTTAAAAAAAATCCCAAGTTTTTAACACTAAAAAAAAAACAGACTTTTTGACACTTAGAAAAAATCCTGTCTTTTTGACACTAACAAAAAAATCCAGATTTTTTGATAATTAGAAAAAAATCCCGATACATTGACACTTAAAAAAATCCTGACTTTTTGACTAAAAAATTTCCGACTTTTTGACACTTAAAAAAAATCCCAATTTTTTGACACTTCGAAAAAAAATCCCAATTTTTTGACACTTCGAAAAAAAATCCCAATTTTTTGACACAGAAAAAAATTCTGATTTTTTGACAATTAGAAAAAAATACCAAATTTATTGACACTTAAAAAAATCCTGACTTTTTGACTAAAAAATTTCCGACTTTTTGACACTTAAAAAAACCCCAAGTTTTTAACACTTAAAAAAAAAACAGACGTTTTGACCAAAAAATCCAGATTTTTTGACAAAATAATCCAGACGTTTTGACCAAAAAAATCCAGACTTTTTGACACTTGGAAAAAATCCTGACTATTTGACAAAAAAATGTCTGACTTTTTGACACTTAGAAAAAAATCCCGATTTATTGACACTTTTTGACAACTAAAAAAATCACGACTTTTTCACAAAAAAAATTCTGACTTTTTGACACTAACACAAAATCCCTACTTTTTGACACTTATAAAAAATTTCTGATTTATTGACACTTAAAATTTTTTTTGACCTTTTTGATGATATCACGGAGCGTAGATGGTGAAATCCCTAAATTCCTTGCAAATAGCTGGTTGAGAAATGTCGTTCTTAAACTGTTCGTCAACACGCTCACTTATTTGTTCACAACGTGGTGACCCTCGCCCCGTCCTTGTTTGCGAACGACTGAGCATTTCGTGGAAGCTGCTTTTGCACCCAATCATGGCACCCACCTGTTCCCAATTAGCCTGTTCACCCGTGGGATGTTCCGAATAAGAGTTTGACGAGCATTCCTCAGCTTTCTCCGTCTTTTTTTGCCACTCGTGCCAGCTTTTTCGAAACATGTTGCACGCATCAAATTCAAAATGGGCTAATATTTGCAAAAAAATAACAAAGTTTACCAGTTCGAACGTTAAATATCTTGTCTTTGCAGTCTATAAAAAAAATCCAGACGTTTTGACCAATAAATCCAGACTTTTTGACAAAATAATCCAGACGTTTTGACCAAAAAATCCAGACTTTTTGACACTTGGAAAAAAACCCGACTATTTGACAAAAAAATGTCCGACTTTTTGACACTTAGAAAAAATCCCGATTTATTGACACTTTTTGACACCTAAAAAAATCCCGACTTTTTCACAAAAACATTTCTGACTTTTTGACACTTAGAAAAAAATCCTGATTTATTGACACTTAAAAAAAATTCTGATTTTTTGAAACTTAAAAAAAATCCCAAGTTTTTAACACTAAAAAAAAAACAGACTTTTTGACACTTAGAAAAAATCCTGTCTTTTTGACACTAACAAAAAAATCCAGATTTTTTGATAATTAGAAAAAAATCCCGATACATTGACACTTAAAAAAATCCTGACTTTTTGACTAAAAAATTTCCGACTTTTTGACACTTAAAAAAAATCCCAATTTTTTGACACTTCGAAAAAAAATCCCAATTTTTTGACACTTCGAAAAAAAATCCCAATTTTTTGACACAGAAAAAAATTCTGATTTTTTGACAATTAGAAAAAAATACCAAATTTATTGACACTTAAAAAAATCCTGACTTTTTGACTAAAAAATTTCCGACTTTTTGACACTTAAAAAAACCCCAAGTTTTTAACACTTAAAAAAAAAACAGACGTTTTGACCAAAAAATCCAGATTTTTTGACAAAATAATCCAGACGTTTTGACCAAAAAAATCCAGACTTTTTGACACTTGGAAAAAATCCTGACTATTTGACAAAAAAATGTCTGACTTTTTGACACTTAGAAAAAAATCCCGATTTATTGACACTTTTTGACAACTAAAAAAATCACGACTTTTTCACAAAAAAAATTCTGACTTTTTGACACTAACACAAAATCCCTACTTTTTGACACTTATAAAAAATTTCTGATTTATTGACACTTAAAATTTTTTTTGACCTTTTTGATGATATCACGGAGCGTAGATGGTGAAATCCCTAAATTCCTTGCAAATAGCTGGTTGAGAAATGTCGTTCTTAAACTGTTCGTCAACACGCTCACTTATTTGTTCACAACGTGGTGACCCTCGCCCCGTCCTTGTTTGCGAACGACTGAGCATTTCGTGGAAGCTGCTTTTGCACCCAATCATGGCACCCACCTGTTCCCAATTAGCCTGTTCACCCGTGGGATGTTCCGAATAAGAGTTTGACGATAAAACTGAATATAAGTTGAAAAGGATTCGCAAATCATTGTATTCTGTTTTTATTTACCATTTACACAACGTGACAACTTCCCTGATTTGGGGTTTGCCGGTGCTATTTGGCTGAGTGGTGCTATTTTTCTCTTTCATTCACAGACACTCCATCTGGCTCACAAAGTGCTTCTTACACATTCGTCCCTTCCCTCCCTACGAGCCTTACTTTGAGGCCCCCGGCCCCTAAAAAAAAAAAAAGAGCATATTTTGTCCTTTTAAGGAAAGCCCCACTTGCTCTGCCCTAAACATTGCTCGTGCAAATACATCATCCTCACAAAACAGGGGAGCGCTTTTTTTAATAGGAGTCTGCTCGGTGTCGCCCCCCGGAGGCCAAACCTATTACACGCCGTGGCGAGGCGGGAAGTCTCCCGAGTGTAACGAGGTTAATGAGGTGTGTTTCCACTGCATTACGGCAGGAGGAAGTCATTGATTTCCAGCGTTTTCCCAGGTGAACTTAGAAACCGGCGCCAGCGAAACGTCACATTTTTAACGAGGGAGATGAAGTCATGATCAAATCCTCTCCGCGCCCTGCTGACTAAAAAAAGAGGCCGTAAAAATAGACGCATCCCCACGCGAGGGAGTTTCGGTCTCAGCCTTTCCGTACCCGCCAGCGTTATGACGACAGCGGCGCTCCGGAGGGGGGGGGCGGTGTCAAACGCCCGGCGGGGGGGGAACGTGTAAGATGTCGGACAAGATTTGAGGCGAGGCGCCGGACGAGGATAGATGCTGATACGGTGAGGTGAGACTGGATGAGAGAAGATAAGGTGAAGAGACAGTGGAGGACGTGGGATGAGACGCAATGAGATAACGCTCAAGTGGGACGAGATGGGATAACAAAGAAAAATAGTCGGCTGAAATGAGATGAGAAGAAAAGAAAACGTAGATGAGATGAAATAAAATGTTTTCACTACAGTACATCTCATTTTATATCTCTGACTCAGATGTATCTCATTTCATCTCATCCAATGTCATTTCATCTCATCCTATACGGCAGGGGTGTCAAACTCATTTTAGATCGGAGAGGCCGCATGGAGAAAAATCTACTCCACAAAAATCTACTCCCAAATCACGGCACGATAACTTCAAAATCGATCGTCTTCGGGGCTGCGTCGTATGCATTTCCGTTGTTTCCACCATAGCGAGAGTGAGTCCATAACATGCTAAATGGCTCACTGAATGATTACGTAAGTGCATTTGATTCAATGTGAACAATTTAATTGGTCCACCGTTACCCGTTCAGCAATATTTTGGTCTGACGTGAGGAGGCTAAAATCCATAACCGTACACATTGTAATATTCAGAGCATGGGGAAAATTAACTAAGTATAACATGGAATATATTTTTTTTGCTTTTCCTCTAAAACAGAAAGAAAAGTCGTTTATCTCAGAATTTGGGGATTTTTTTTTTCTTTTATCCAATTCCTATCTTTCTCAGAATTGTAATTTCCTTCTTGAAGTGGTGAGGGTGTGTGATGGGGATTGGGATGTATGGGTAGCGCATCTGTGCAGTAGTACCGTAGTTTTCAGACTATAAGGCTGTGGAGGTCTCGCTCGTCCGGGTTCCTTGGACCACCAATGATGGACATGATAGCCGCGTTCATCTTTGTGAACAATGTTTTATTTTGCAATAAATGTTCTTTTTGTTCTTTTTCAGTCATTTCTGTCGTCTCGCTCTCACTCTCGTTCGTGCTCGTTCTCGTCTTCCGCCGTCAACAACTCTCTCTCTCCTTCCCGACTGCTGCCTTTAACAGAGCGACAGGTGATCAGATAAACACTCTCAGCTGTGTCATCTACGCACCTGTCGCTGATCTCGAAGCCGGTTCTGGCACACCTCGCTTCGCTGCAGGTACGCAGGCCACGCCCCCCCATAAAGGCGAACTTAAAATCCTTTAATTTTCGCAAAAATCGACCGGTGCGCCTAATGTACGGAATAATTCTGGTTGTGCTTACCGACCTCGAAGCTATTTTATTTGGTACATGGTGTAATGATAAGTGTGACCAGTAGATGACACATAAGAGATACGTGTAAACTGCAAGGTGACGCCAGTAAGCAACACCAACACTTTATATGTTCCATTGAGAATATCGAACATTAATAATAATTATAGATTTTATTTGTAAAAACACTTTGAACAAACAAAGTACGAGAGTGCATTTAAAAAAACAACAACGGTAGAACCACAAATAGCTGCCCCCAACAAGTAAAATAAATAGTAACAAAAAATAAAAACTAGAACAGCCTAATAGCTAGAACTGGCACACATATATCTAAAAAAAACATTTTTTAAAAGCATCCACAGTCTGTGGTGCCCTCATGTGGTCAGGGAGCGCGCTCCACAGACTGGGAGCGGCAGAGCAGAAAGCCCAGTCGGTGTCCCATATTTCGGAGCTAGAACTATGACACATATATCTAAAAAAAAACATTTTTTTAAAGCATCCACAGTCTGTGGTGCCCTCAAGTGGTCAGGGAGCACGCTCCACAGACTGGGAGCAGCAGAGCAGAAATCCCAGTCGGTGTCCCATAGTTCGGAGCTAGAACTATCACACATATATCTAAAAAAAAGCTTTTTTTAAAAGCATCCACAGTCTGTGGTGGCCTCAGGTGGTCAGGGAGCGCGTTCCACAGACTGGGAACGGCAGAGCAGAAAGCCCAGTCGGTGTCCCATAGTTCGGAGCTAGAACTATCACACATATATCTAAAAAAAACATTTTTTAAAAGCATCTACAGTCTGTGGTGCCCTCAGGTGGTCAGGGAGAGCGCTCCACAGACTGGGAGCGGCAGAGCAGAAAGCCCAGTTGGTGTCCCATAGTTCGGAGCTAGAACTATCACACATATATCTAAAAAAAAAGCTTTTTTTTAAAAGCATCCACAGTCTGTGGTGCCCTCAGGTGGTCAGGGAGCGCATTCCACAGACTGGGAGCGGCAGAGCAGAAAGCCCAGTCTGTGTCCCATAGTTCGGAGCTAGAACTATCACACATATATCTAAAAAAAAAAGCTTTTTTTAAAAGCATCCACAGTCTGTGGTGCCCTCAGGTGGTCAGGGAGAGCGCGTTCCACAGACTGGGAGCGGCAGAGCAGAAAGCCCGGTCGGTGTCCCATAGTTCGGAGCTAGAACTATCACGCATATATCTAAAAAAAAACGCTTTTTTTAAAAGCATCCACAGTCTGTGGTTCCCTCAGGTGGTCAGGGAGCCCGTTCCACAGACTGGGAGCGGCAGAGCAGAAAGCCCAGTCGGTGTGCCATAGTTCGGAGCTAGAACTATCACACATATATCTAAAAAAAAAACATTTTTTAAAAGCATCCACAGTCTGTGGTGCCCTCAGGTGGTCAGGGAGCGCGTTCCACAGACTGGGAGCGGCGGAGCAGTAAGCTCCGTCCTTGCACGCTACACCGCTACAACAAAGATGACGGGGAGAAGACACTGTCGAAGTGGAAGCACGTAAATAAGACCGCCCACCAAACGGCGCATCCTGAAGCGACTTGAAGATGATGTGTAAAACATCATCTATGCAACATTTTGACCAAAGGACCACCATCACATGTTATGTAGACCACAAGGAAGTCTTTTACATTTAGAAACAAATCATTATATGACCCCTTTAATGCGCCTTATAATCCGGTGCGCCCTATGGTCCGAAAAATACGCTAATCCATGGGTGCGTGTGTGTCCACAAGCTCCGTCCGGCATCGCAGAACAGAGTCAAAACATCCCAGGTGTCCGTGAAGGAACGAGGGCGAAGGTATTTCAGAGCGTCTTTTGCTTCAATGGCCTCACTGACGTGTTTGCAACATGACTTTGCCAAGGCCAAGGGTTGTTTCGGTTAGGGCGAGCAGATGCATTCCAATAGATCGTATACTGTAGTTCCATCCCTGACTCTCAAATTGATCATAATTTGGCCTTGCAGAGCGGATGGCTTCTCCGAGATGTAATCCGATTTAGTTCAAAACCACAGCAGTCTAAGTGCCTGAAGCTCTGCCCTGCCCATCAATCATTTGTGGCAGCTTTAGGGTACCTTCAACGGCTGCCAGCTTCTTCCACCGGGTCGATACACCAAGCAGATGTCCTGTTATCATGATTCCCAATCTTTAACGTCTTCAACTGAAAGAATCGCCAGGCACACGACCCTCCACTTCTCCCAAGGATCCATCGTCTATCCAGCAACAAGGACGTCCACAGTTTCCAAAAACAATTTCAAATGTGGACTCGTCAGACCACAGAACACTTTTCCACTTTGCATCAGTCCATCTCAGATGAGCTCAGCCCCAGCGAAGCCGGCGGCGTTTCCGGGTGTTGTTGATAAATGGCTTTCGCTTTGCATAGTAGAGTTTAAACTTGCACTTACAGATGTAGCGACCAACTGCAGTTACTGACAGTGGTTTTCTGAAGTGTTCCTGAGCCCATGTGGTGATATCCTTTACACACCGATGTCGCTTTTTGATGTAGTACCGCCTGAGGGATCGAAGCATTCAATGTTGGTTTTTGGCCTTGCCGCTTACATGCAGTGATTTCTTCAGATTGTCTGAACCCTTTGATGATATTACGGAGCGTAGACGGTGAAAATCCCGAAATTCCTTGCAATAGCTTGGTTGAGAAATGTTGTTCTTTAACAATTTGCTCAGGCATTTGTTGACAAAGTGGTGACCCTCGCCCCGTCCTTGTTTGTGAACGACTGAGCATTTCATGGAAGCTGCTTTTGTACCCAATCATGGCACCCACCCGTTCCCAATT
>NC_084739.1:2038342-2043474 GCF_033978785.1 Entelurus aequoreus | reverse complement strand
TTGAGGAATTGTTTTCCTCTTTCTATCCCCTCCTGCTCCGGCCCGGCTGCACCAAATGATAATTATAAATACATTTAATAAAGTCAAATACAAATAAGGCAACGAGAGAAGTATCCCACACTTCTCTTTTGTAAAGTAAAATTTGTGCAGCCGATATTGGCATCTACCTCAACTATATGATTTGCCTGAGAAGCTGGACAGGACAAAAAAAAAAAGAAAAAAAAAGATGACTAAAACTACTTTGACTACTGCTGTAAACAAACTATGGTGAGTTCAAGGACCGCTGAAATTAGTAGGACAAAACGGTGCTCGCCAAATACTCATCAGTGAAGTATTTTTAATATAAACAGTGGGATTTTTAACAATTAAGAAGGTTTTTGTCATGCACTGACTAAATATGCCTGATTAGCACTCCAACAAGTCGATAACATCAATAAAGCTCACCTTTTTGCATTCATGCACAGTATAAAACGTTTGGTGGACAAAATGAGTCAAAGAGAAAGTGGCATAAAACACGTCTTCCTGTGGCAGCGTCGGAGAAAGTTGTACACGTAAACAAACTACGGTGAGTTCAAGGACCGCTGAAATTAGTAGGACAAAACTGTGCTCGCCAAATACTCATCAGTGAAGTATTTTTAATACAAACAGTGGGATTTTTAACAATTAAGAAGGTTTTTGTCATGTTTGTCCTCCTTCAGAAACCTTATGAAAACAATTTTTTTTTTTTTTTCCCTCATCTTCTTCCATTTTCACACATTTTCGAAAAAGCTCCAGAGAGCCACTAGGGTGGCGCTAAAGAGCTTCAGGTTGCAGACCCCCGTTTTAGTCTAACACAATTTACTGTAAATTTAGTGGACTAGAATGTTGAGGAAATTAGTCGAGCAAAACTAAATCAATTTAGATGACTAAAATGTGACTAAAACTAAAACAGATTTTCGTCAAAAAACTACGACTAAAACTACTTTGACTACTGCTGTAAACAAACTACGGTGAGTTCAAGGACCGCTGAAATTAGTAGGACAAAATAGTGCTCGCCAAATACTCATCAGTGAAATATTTTTAATATATACAGTGGGATTTTTAACAATTAAGAAGGTTTTTGTCATGCACTGACTAAATATGCCTGATTAGCACTCCAACAAGTCAATAACATCAACAAAGCTCACCTTTTTGCATTCATGCACAGCATAAAACATTTAGTGGACAAAATGAGTCAAAGAGAAAGTGGCATAAAACACGTCTTTCTGTGGCAGCGTCGGAGAAAGTTGTACATGTAAACAATCTACGGTGAGTTCAAGGACCGCTGAAATTAGTAGGACAAAACAGTGCTCGCCAAATACTCATCATTGAAGTATTTTTAATACAAACAGTGGGATTTTTAACAATTAAGAAAATTTTGTCATGTTTGTCCTCCTTCAGAAACCTTATTAAAACAACAAAATATTTTTTCCCCTTATCTTCTTCCATTTTCACACATTTTCGAAAAAACTCCAGGGAGCCACTAGGGCGGCGCTAAAGAGCTGCAGGTTGCAGACCCCCGTTTTAGTCTAACACAATTTACTGTAAATTTAGTGGACTACAATGTTGAGGAATTTAGTCAAGCAAAACTAAATCAATTTAGATGACTAAAATATGACTAAAACTAAAACAGATTTTCGTCAAAAAACTACGACTAAAACTACTTTGACTATTAATTAACAATTAAGAAGGTTTTTGTCATGCACTGACTAAATATGCCTGTTTAGCGGTCCAACAAGTCAATAACATCAACAAAGCTCACCTTTTTGCATTCATGCACAGCATAAAACGTTTGGTGGACAAAATGAGTCAAAGAGAGAGTGGTATAAAACACGTCTTTCTGTGGCAGCGTTGGAGAAAGTTATAAATGTAAACAATCTACGGTGAGTTCAAGGACCGCTGAAATTAGTAGGACAAAACAGTGCTCGCCAAATACTCATCATTGAAGTATTTTTAATACAAACAGTGGGATTTTTAACAATTAAGAAGATTTTTGTCATGTTTGTCCTCCTTCAGAAACCTTATTAAAATAAAAAATATATTTTTTTCCCTCATCTTCTTCCATTTTCAGTCCTACTGAAATCAGTAGGACAAAACGGCGCTCGCCAAATACTCTCATCAGAGAATCATGTTTATTATAAACAGTGGGATTTTTAACAATTATGAAGGTCCATGTCACTTTGTCCTCCTACAGAATCCATATTAAAACTAAAATATATTTTTCTATTTTCACACATATTTGAAAAAGCTCCAGGGAGCCACTAGGGCGGCGCTAAAGAACGGCATAGAACCGCAGTCGAAGAAAATTTACTGTAATTTTAGCGGGCTAAAATGTTGAGGAATTTAGTCGACTAAAACTAAATCAGTATAGATGACTAAAACATGACTAAAACTAAAAAAAGATTTTCATCAAAAAAACTCTCAGTGGGAGTGATTTAGCAAGGCGCTCTTCCCCACTAAGAACGGTCATACCACACCGCCTTCGCCGCGCTCGCCCTTTAGAGCACAGCCCTGGCACAAAACCTGCAGAAAATATTTCTTCCCAGCCTTCCCTCTGTTTACATTTCCATACTTTGCACTATTTTTGTTATTAATATTATTATTATCTACAGTTTCCCAGCCCTACTTTCCATTTAAAGAGCTACAAGTGGTAACTCTTTTCAAAATAACTTCAAACTGCCAAAATAAAACGTGCACATTGACGCTCAAATCCTTTTCAGCGTGGCGTTGCAAGAGTGACATCATTTTGCTTATCCGCAACACCCGGACGGGGATCTAACATGCAGAACGTATCATCGTGCAGATCATAATGCAAAACAACTGGATGTTAGTGAATGCTGCAAGCAAATGAGGGATTATGTGGTTAACTATAATTAGAAACCACATTTGCTCATGGCGGGAATCATGGCAGATAATGCAAAACAAAACCAGACCGGAGACGTTGAGCCGGGAGACAAAATGCTCCATTTTCTATTTGTTTGTCTTTGTTTGCTAACGAGGGGACATCCACAAAGCGCTTCACTTGGAATAAATTGGAATAAATTCATTGGAATAAATTATATTTTGTCCTCAAAATTCTACAAACCCATAATGACAATGTGATTTTTGTTTTGTTTTGTTAATCCAATTTATTCAAAATAAAACACAAAAAATTAACAGCACTGATACTTTGTTGACGCATCTTTGGCAGCAATTACAGCCTCGAGCTCTTTTAGAACACGACGCCTTAGACTTGGCACACCAACATCAGGTTGGAAGGCAAGCGTTGGTTTTCATCCAGGATGTCTCTGTACATTGCTGCATTCATCTTTCCCTCTATCCTGACGAGTGCCGCTGAAAAAAACAACCCCACAGCATGATGCTGCCACCACCGTGCTTCACTGTAGGGACCCGCAGACGTGAGCACATCACCCCTATATTAGCGTCCCTTCACTGGCTCCCTGTGCGTTACAGAATCAATTTTAAACTCCTTTTATTTGTTTTTAAATGTCTAAACAACCTGGCGCCAACATATCTCTCCGACCTCCTTCAGCCTTACTGCCCCACCCGATCCCTAAGATCAGCCGATCAGCTGCTACTGATGGTGCGGGACACAAGGCTGAAGCTTAGAGGTGACAGAGCTTTCGCCGCTGCTGCTCCCAAGCTCTGGAACGACCTACCTCTGAGTGTTAGACAAGCCTCCTCTCTTCCTGTTTTTAAATCTCTCTTAAAAACATACTTTTATTCCATGGCTTTTAACACTGAGTGATACCCATCCTGCTATGGCGCCCCCTGCTGTCAACCTGTTTTTATGTTTTTATATTTTATTTATTTATTTTTTATCGTGTTCTGTTTGTGTTGTGTTGTGTTTGCTCGGTTCTCGTATTATTTTTAACCTGCCCATTGTACAGCACTTTGGCTACCCCTGTGGTAAATTTTAAATGTGCTTTATAAATAAAGTTGATTTGATTTGGTATTGACCTGGGGCCGTACTTATCAAGCTTCTTAGAATGACTCCTAAGAAGTCTGCTAAGAGTTGACTTAAGAGTAAATAAATTCTTCACTGAAAGCTGCACTTAAAAGTTAGTTATCAAGCGTCTTACTCACACTTTCAGCGAAGTGTAGGACTGAATCTTAAGTGTCACACTCAGAGCTGAATTACGACATTACTATGTGCCGTAAACGGAATTTTAGGTGACGTCATTTCTGTGTCCATAGAAATGACCAATCACGGAAGGGAATCCCTTGTCTAAGAATAAAGAAATATCTTGGAAATATTGAAGTGGACAATGGGAATGTATATTTTGACAATAAACTACAGAATAATACAAAACAAACTAGTCCCCGCCGGCACTCACGCTACCGCTCCCTCTCTTCTCTCGCCCACACACTCACTGACGTCACTCACGTCACGGCCACACACATACGCTACTCTCATAACATTTTCTTTCCAATTCATTAATTAGGCAACTAATTTGAAACTGGTGTGGGTGGCTCTATATATACTAGCCCACTGCAGCCACATGCAGAAATCAACATGGAATCGAAAAGTATTAAATCTGTGACAAAAATAATATCCGCTCTGTCTAAACGATACCGTTTGATCAGCTGCTCGTCATCAAACAAATCCAGGACATCGTTCCGCTCCCTGAACGTTGGCGCACGTCTCTCTCGCCTCAGTGCCATCCCCTGCTGGCAACTCCTAACCACTTAAGACACCTCTGAAGGTCTCTTAAATATCGTGGAGAGTAGGAGTGATTCTTAGACTTAATAACGTTGATAAAAAGCTTTTATTCTTAAGTTTGAGAGTAGGACTAAATTTCGCAAATTCTCAGGACTTAAGTGTAAAATGGCACTCTAAGAAGCTTGATAAGTACGGCCCCTGGTTTCTTTCGTGCCAAAGACTTCGATCTTTGTCTCACCGGACCAGAGAATTTAGTTTTTCATGGTCTTGAGAGTCTTTCTGGTGCATTTTGGGAAACTTTTCACTAAGAACTGGGTTCCGGGAATTGATTAACGTGGACCCCGACTTAAACAAGTTGAAGAACTTCAGTGTTTCCCATATACTGCCAAGATACCTGTGGCGGTGGGGGCGTGGCTATGGGCGTGGTCACCATGGCATCATCGAGTAATTT
>NC_084739.1:2008342-2033342 GCF_033978785.1 Entelurus aequoreus | reverse complement strand
ATATATCAATATACATCAATACAGTCTGCAGGGATACAGTCCGTAAGCACACATGATTGTATTTCTTTATGACAAAAAAAAATAAAATACTACCCCCCCACCGGTCCGTGGGACAAATTTTGAAGCGTTGACAAAAAGGTTGGGGACCACTGGTCTAGATTATGTTTTTGTTATTTTTTTGTTAGTTTTGGACACTTTTAGTTCCTGTTTGCGCTCTCTTGTTTGTTTAGTTGCCATGGCAACTTATTAGTTTCACCTGCCTCATGTGTTCGGGACACGGACCTGATCTAATCAAGAGACTATTATTTAAGCCTGTCTTTGCCAGGTAGTCGTTCTGGCGTCATCGCTCTTTTCATGCCACAGTTTCACGCTCGTTTCATGTCCGATTTCAAGTTATTTGTTTCATGCCACAGTAAGTCTTGTTTGTTCTATGCCATAGTTTGGTTAGTTGTTTCATGTCTATAGTTTCATGTCCTAAGTTTCTGCCTTAGCTTCCGCATCCGATAGGCACGCTTGCCTTCGGGTTGTTTTCAGTTTTTTGGACCCTTTTGAGTTTTGAATAATGAAATATGTTCCTACCTTCACGCCTTGTCCAGAATAATCCGTTTGCTTCCCGGGAGAACAAACCTCGCAGTAAGCTAAGTAGTTTTCATTGATTGATTGATAACATTTTGGAGAAATTTAAATACATTATCCTATTTTAGACATTTCCCCTTCTTTTCCTTTAATTTAAGTGTAAAAAAACCTTTAGTGTAAACAATGCATGCATATCACATATTGAATATTGCACAAAATAATTGCACAAAATAATTTTCCTTTAATTTAGACATATTTTATAGATGAATGAATTTATTGATAAATGTGCAAAATAATAAAAAAAAAAATGTAAAAGTAGTTTTTATTGATTGATTGATAACATTGTGGAGAAATTCAAAGAAAACATCCTATTTTATTTTAGACATTTTCCCTTATTTTCCTCTATTTAAGTATAAAAAAAACCTTTAGTGCAAACAATGCATGCATATCACATATTGAATATTGCACAAAATAATTGCAAAAAATAATTTTCCTTTAATTTGGACATATTTTATAGATGTATCAATTGATTGATAAATGTGAAAATTAATTTAAAAAATGTAAAAGTAGTTTTCATTGATTAATTGATAAAATTATGGACAAAATCAAATAAAACATCCGCATTTCAGACATTTTCCCTTCTTTTTCTTTAATTTAAGTATAAAAAAAACCTTTAGTGCAAACAACGCATGCATATCACATATTGAATATTGCACAAAATAATTGCACAAAATAATTTTCCTTTAATTTAGACATATTTTATAGATGAATGAATTGATTGATAAATGTGCAAAATAATAATAAAAAAAAAAAGTAAAAGTAGTTTTCATTGATTGATTGATAACATTGTGGAGAAATTCAAAGAAAACATCCCATTTTATTTTAGACATTTTCCCTTATTTTCCTCTATTTAAGTATAAAAAAAACCTTTAGTGCAAACAATGCATGCATATCACATATTGAATATTGCACAAAATAATTGCAAAAAATAATTTTCCTTTAATTTGGACATATTTTATAGATGTATCAATTGATTGATAAATGTGAAAATTAATTTAAAAAATGTAAAAGTAGTTTTCATTGATTAATTGATAAAATTATGGAGAAAATCAAATAAAACATCCGCATTTTAGACATTTTCCCTTCTTTTTCGTTAATTTAAGTATAAAAAAAACCTTTAGTGTAAACAATGCATGCATATCACATATTGAATATTGCAAAAAATAATTGCACAAAATAATTTTCCTTTAATTTAGACATATTTTATAGATGAATGAATTTATTGATAAATGTGCAAAATAATAAAAAAAAAAATGTAAAAGTAGTTTTCATTGATTGATTGATAACATTGTGGAGAAATTCAAAGAAAACATCCTATTTTATTTTAGACATTTTCCCTTATTTTCCTCTATTTAAGTATAAAAAAAACCTTTAGTGAAAACAATGCATGCATATCACATATTGAATATTGCACAAAATAATTGCACAAAATAATTTTATTTTAATTTGGACATATTTTATAGATGAGTCAATTGATTGATAAATGTGACAATTAATTTGAAAAATATAAAAGTAGTTTTCATTGATTAATTGATAAAATTATGGAGAAAATCAAATAAAACATCCGCATTTTAGACATTTTCCCTTATTTTTCTTTAATTTAAGTATAAAAAAAACCTTTAGTGTAAACAATGCATGCATATCACATATTGAATATTGCACAAAATAATTGCACAAAATAATTTTCCTTTAATTTGGACATATTTTATAGATGAATGAATTGATCGATAAATGTGCACAATAATTTTAAAAAAAATGTAAAAGTAGTTTTCATTGATTGATTGATAACATTGTGGGGAAATTCAAAGAAAACATCCTATTTTATTTTAGACATTTTCCCTTATTTTCCTCTATTTAAGTATAAAAAAAACCTTAGTGCAAACAATGCATGCATATCACATATTGAATATTGCACAAAATAATTGCACAAAATAATTTTCCTTTAATTTGGACATATTTTATAGATGAATCAATTGATTGATAAATGTGCAAAATAATTAAAAATATATATATAAAAGTAGTTTTCATTGGTTGATTGATAACATTGTGGAGAAATTCAAAGAAAACATCCCATTTTATTTGAGACATTTTCCCTTATTTTCCTCTATTTAAGCATAAAAAAAACCTTTAGTGAAAACAATGCATGCATATCACATATTGAATATTGCACAAAATAATTGCACAAAATAATTTTCCTTTAATTTGGACATATTTTATAGATGTATCAATTGATTGATAAATGTGAAAATTAATTTCAAAAATGTAAAAGTAGTTTTCATTGATTAATTGATAAAATTATGGAGAAAATCAAATAAAACATCCGCATTTCAGACATTTTCCCTTCTTTTTCGTTAATTTAAGTATAAAAAAAACCTTTAGTGTAAACAATGCATGCATATCACATATTGAATATTGCACAAAATAATTGCACAAAATAATTTTCCTTTAATTTGGACATATTTTATAAATGAATCAATTGACTGATAAATGTGCAAAATAATAAAAAAATATATATAAAAGTAGTTTTCATTGGTTGATTGATAACATTGTGGAGAAATTCAAAGAAAACATCCTATTTTATTTTAGACATTTTCCCTTATTTTCCTCTATTTAAGTATAAAAAAAACCTTTAGTGCAAACAATGCATGCATATCACATATTGAATATTGCACAAAATAATTGCACAAAATAATTTTCCTTTAATTTGGACATATTTTATAGATGAGTCAATTGATTGATAAATGTGAAAATTAATTTCAAAAATGTAAAAGTAGTTTTCATTGATTAATTGATAAAATTATGGAGAAAATCAAATAAAACATCCGCATTTCAGACATTTTCCCTTCTTTTTCTTTAATTTAAGTATAAAAAAACCCTTTAATGCAAACAATGCATGCATATCACATATTGAATATTGCAAACAATAATTTTCCTTTTATTTGGACATATTTTATAGATGAATGAAAACTGGATCAAATGATTAATAAATGTGTAATGTAATTTGAAAAAAAAAACTAAAATTAGTTTTCATTGATTGATTGATTGATAACATTGTGGGGAAAATCAAATAAAACATCCGCATTTTAGACATGTTCCCTTCTTTTCCTCTATTAAAGCATAAAAAAAAAACATTTAGTGCAAACAATGCATGCATATCACATATTGAATATTACACAAAATAATTGCAGAAAATAATTTTCCTTCAATTTGGACATATTTCATAGATGAATTAATTGATTGATAAATGTGCAAATTAATTAAAAATTAATTCTGTGCCAGAACCTGTAGTTCTGGCCCAGTGGTACTGGTGCAGCTGTGAAATACTCTACTTGGACCTTTTGCATGATTTTTTTTTTGCATGATTTTTTTGCATGATTTCCGACTAAGTTCCCGGCCGACATTGCGCTCTGTCCCGGTGCGAGTGAGTCACTGGTCGTCCGCATGAATCCATCAGGAAAGATCAGACGAAGCCTCCTTTTGATGAGCTACGCCATAATGAACTTTTTGTGTGTGTGTGTGTGGACGGCGGTCCTGTTTAAAATACAGACCGCAACTCCCAACAAAATAGGTTTCTATGGCGACCGGAGCCGCAAACAACGGGGACAGGTGGCTAATGATGATAAGTAACGGGAGTATTGTATCAACTATAAAAGCTGGCAGAATGTGCCTGATAGACTTCATCAAATGCATGCAAAGACAAGAACACCTGTCCTCATCCACGGTACAGAGCCCACATAAGGGCAAGGAAAAACTCACAACCCAGTGGATTGTCGATGTGAATGACTATGAGAAACCTTGGAGAGGACCGCATATGTGAGTGCCCCCCCTAGGGGAGACCAGATGCAATGGACGTCGACTGGGTCTGACATAATATTGTGAGAGTCCAGTCCATAGTGGATCTAACATAATAGTGAGAGTCCAGTCCATAGTGGATCTAACATAATAGTGTGAGAGTCCAGTCCATAGTGGATCTAACATAATAGTGTGAGAGTCCAGTCCATAGTGGATCTAACATAATAGTGAGAGTCCAGTCCATAGTGGATCTAACATAATAGTGTGAGAGTCCAGTCCATAGTGGATCTAACATAATAGTGTGAGAGTCCAGTCCATAGTGGATCTAACATAATATTGTGAGAGTCCAGTCCATAGTGGATCTAACATAATAGTGTGAGAGTCCAGTCCATAGTGGATCTAACATAATATTGTGAGAGTCCAGTCCATAGTGGATCTAACATAATAGTGTGAGAGTCTAGTCCATAGTGGATCTAACATAATATTGTGAAAGTCCAGTCCATAGTGGATCTAACATAATAGTGTGAGAGTCCAGTCCATAGTGGATCTAACATAATAGTGTGAGAGTCCAGTCCATAGTGGATCTAACATAATAGTGTGAGAGTCCAGTCCATAGTGGATCTAACATAATAGTGTGAGAGTCCAGTCCGTAGTGGATCTAACATAATAGTGTGGGAGTCCAGTCCATAGTGGATCTAACATAATAGTGTGAGAGTCCAGTCCAGTCCATAGTGGATCTAACATAATAGTGTGAGAGTCCAGTCCATAGTGGATCTAACATAATAGTGTGAGAGTCCAGTCCATAGTGGATCTAACATAATAGTGTGGGAGTCCAGTCCATAGTGGATCTAACATAATAGTGTGAGAGTCCAGTCCATAGTGGATCTAACATAATAGTGTGAGAGTCCAGTCCATAGTGGATCTAACATAATAGTGTGAGAGTCCAGTCCATAGTGGATCTAACATAATAGTGTGAGAGTCCAGTCCATAGTGGATCTAACATAATAGTGTGAGAGTCCAGTCCATAGTGGATCTAACATAATAGTGTGGGAGTCCAGTCCATAGTGGATCTAACATAATAGTGTGAGAGTCCAGTCCATAGTGGATCTAACATAATAGTGTGAGAGTCCAGTTCATAGTGGATGTAACATAATAGTGACAGTCCAGTCCATAGTGGATCTAACATAACAGTGAGTCCAGTCCATAGTGGGGCCAGCAGGAGACCATCCCGAGCAGAGACGGGTTCCATTTTCACACATTTTCGGGTCAGGTTAGGGGTAAGGTTAAAGTTTTCATTGTATATTAGTGTGACCCCCCACCCCTTTTAAGGGGACGGGCAATATGTGCATTCGTATAGTTAGGAGGTGATGCCTCATTCAGCGCAAAAAAAAATCGTCTGGTTTGAGCCAGGTTTCGCTGAGACCAATGACTTTAAGATTGTTGTCTCTAATGACCTCATTAACTAATAACGTTTTGGGAGACAATGATCTTATGTTTAAAAAGCGTGGCGAAGTTGGTAGAGTGGCCGTGCCAGCAATCGGATGGTTGCTGGTTACTGGGGTTCAATCCCCACCTTCTACCATCCTAGTCACGTCCGTTGTGTCCTTGGGCAAGACACTTCACCCTTGCTCCTGATGGCTGCTGGTAGCGCCTTGCATGGCAGCTCCCTCCATCAGTGTGTGAATGTGTGGGTGAATGTGGAAATACTGTCAAAGCGCTTTGAGTACCTTGAAGGTAGAAAAGCGCTTTACAAGTATAACCCATTTATCATTTATCATTTATATTATAGGTAGTGGGCTGTGAAAATGAAACTCAATAGGTTATATTGACGATATAAAGTCGTTCTCATCAAATACCGGACGCAATTATTGCATATGACTTCAAATCATAAACCATCAACACTCTACAACGGCACATTATTTGCGGATTATAATTATTGATTAACAAAAAAATATTTTTCAAAACAATTAGGTGAAATTGCATCATTTTCACATGACATGGCACACCAGACAATATCTCACGGTACAGTAGTGTGTTCTGGTTCTGCACACGCCCACCAACTCCCAACTACTCGTCTCGTCACGGCTGCTGCTAATAAAGGCGACAGGTGATTAGATAACAAGGCCCACCTGGGCCATCTACGCACCTGTCGCTGTCTTCGAGGCCGGTCCTGGCACACCCCGTTCCACTGCAGGCCCGCAGGCCACGCCCCCCCCCCCCCCCCCCCTCCACACATGCTTATAGGCTACCGTTTCAAACCTTTTAAACGTTTGATTGGTTTGCAAACAATACTTTTTGGACCAATTAGGTGGAATTGCATCATTTCGCATGGCACACCAGACAATATCTGGTTGAAAAGCCATGCTCTACAACAGCAAGCGTGAGCCCGCATATTCTAATCCTGAACATTGGGGCGCCGGAGGGGGGAGATTTAGGGATTTGTTTAATACACTGAAAGACACAACCCTTTGTGAAGTGTAAACTATTGCTCGGGCTTAATTTGCAGCTGCGTTTTGAAACTGGCCGGACCGAGTTTAGTGCGTCCGGAATAATGAGATCATTCTGAGAAGTCGGCGCCAAGTGGTTAAAAGTTGAAGGAAGACGAGCGACAACTTGATGGCAGCGTCACAATGCATTATTAATGGGCTGAGAAATTGCAGGTTTCGCTCCATTATTTCTTAAAAACAGTTTACCAAAGGGGCAGATACTTTTCCTGTTGCTGGTAATTAACTTCTCGTTTAAAAGTGCCTTCTCATCACAAATGCTGGTAAAATGCACACGTTTGTTCCTACAATTAAAACATTGTGGTCTACATAACATGTTATTGTGGTTCTTTGGTCCAAACGTTGCATAGATGATGTCTTACAGATCATCTTTAGGGGAACTGCACTTTTTGGGGGGAATTTTGCCTGTCAGTCACAATCATCATGAGAGACAAGATTATTTTTTTAATAAATTATTTTAAAAATATTTTTTTTTATTTTTAATTTTTACATTTTTTATTTTTTTTTTTAATTTTTAATTTAAAAAAAAATATATATATTTTTATTTTTTTAACAATTTTAAAGATGATGAAAAATGCTTGAAAGATGTGGCTAATGGGAGTCACCATTGTAGCCTTCAAAACCTTTAAAACCACTTCAAAACCCTCCATCAAAGTTTTATATACACACTGCAAGTATATATATCATGTAGTAACAGACACCTTCATAACAATATGTAATATGTACAATATACACACTGCCAGTATATATATAATGTAGTAACAGACACCTTCATAACAATATGTAATATGTACAATATACACACTGCAAGTATATATATAATGTAGTAACAGACACCTTCATAACAATATGTAATATGTACAATATACACACTTCAAGTATATATATAATGTAGTAACAGACACCTTCATAACAATATGTAATATGTACAATATACACACTGCAAGTATATATATAATGTAGTAACAGACACCTTCATAACAATATGTAATATGTACAATATACACACTGCAAGTCTATATATAATGTAGTAACAGACAACTTCATAACAATATGTAATATGTACAATATACACACTGCAAGTATATGTATAATGTAGTAACAGACACCTTCATAACAATATGTAATATGTACAATATACACACTGCAAGTATATATATAATGTAGTAACCGACACCTTCATAACAATATGTAATATGTACAATATACACACTGCAAGTATATATATAATGTAGTAACAGACACCTTCATAACAATATGTAATATGTACAATGTACACACTGCAAGTATATATATAATGTATTAACAGACAACTTCATAACAATATGTAATATGTACAGTAAACACACTGCAAGTATATATATAATGTAGTAACAGACACCTTCATAACAATATGTAATATGTACAATATACACACTGCAAGTATATATATAATGTAGTAACAGACAACTTCATAACAATATGTAATATGTACAATATACACACTGCAAGTATATATATAATGTAGTAACAGACACCTTCATAACAATATGTAATATGTTCAATATTTACCGTATTTTGATCATTTTAATCATTTCCGGGAGTGGTTTCTTTCACACATTGATTTCTGTTTCCATAGCAACGGACGTGTGAATTCTAACAAAATTTACTGTAAATTTAGTGGACTAGAATGTTGAGGAATTTAGTCGAGCAAAACTAAATCAATTTATATGACTAAAATATGACTAAAACTAAAACAGATTTTCGTCAAAAAAACGATGACTAAAACTACTTTGACTACTGCTGTAAACAAACTACGGTGAGTTCAAGGACCCCTGAAATTAGTAGGACACAAGGGTGCTCGCGAAATACTCTCATCAGTGGGATTTTTAACAATTAAGAAGGTTTTTGTCAGGCACTGACTAAATATGCCTGATTAGCACTCCAACAAGTCAATAACATCAACAAAGGTCACCTTTTTGCATTCATGCACAGTATAAAACGTTTGGTGGACAAAATGAATCAAAGAGAGAGTGGCATAAAACACGTCTTTCTGTGGCAGCGTCGGAGAAAGTTGGACATGTAAACAATCTACGGTGAGTTCAAGGACCGCTGAAATTAGTAGGACACAACGTTGCTCACCAAAAACTCATCAGTGAAGTATTTTTTATATAAACAGTGGGATTTTTAACAATTAAGAAGGTTTTTGTCATGTTTGTCCTCCTTCAGAAACCTTATTAAAACAACAAATATATATTTTTGCCCCTCATCTTCTTCCATTTTCACACATTTTCGAAAAAGCTCCAGGGAGCCACTAGGGCGGCGCTAAAGAGCTTCAGGTTGTAGACCCCCGTTTTAGTCTAACACAATTTCCTGTAATTATAGTGGACTAGAATTTTGAGGAATTTAGTCGAGTAAAAGTAAATCAATTTAGATGACTAAAATGTGACTAAAACTAAAACAGATTTTCGTCAAAAAACAATGACTAAAACTACTTTGACTACTGCTGTAAACAAGCTACGGTGAGTTCAAGAACCGCTGAAATTAGTAGGACAATACGGTGCTCGCCAAATACTCTCATCAGTGAAGTATTTTTAATATAAACAGTGGGATTTTTAACAATTAAGAAGGTTTTTGTCATGCACTGACTAAATATGCCTGATTAGCGGTCCAACAAGTCAATAACATCAACAAAGTTCACCTTTTTGCATTCATGCACAGCATAAAACGTTTGGTGGACAAAATGAGTCAAAGAGAGAGTGGCATAAAACACGTCTTTCTGTGGCAGCGTCGGAGAAAGTTGCACATGTAAACAAACTACGGTGAGTTCAAGGGCCGCTGAAATTAGTAGGACACAACGGTGCTCGCCAAAAACTCATCAGTGAAGTATTTTTAATATATACAGTGGGATTTTTAACAATTAAGAAGGTTTTTGTCATGTTTGTCCTCATTCAGAAACCTTATTAAAACAAAAATATATATTTTTTTTCTTTCATCTTCTTCCATTTTCACACATTTTCGAAAAAGCTCCAGCTAGCCACTACAGCGGCGCTAAAGAGCCGCAGGTTGTAAACAACCGTTTTAGTCTAACAAAATTTACTGTAATTTTAGTGGACTAGATTGTTGAGGAATTAATAAAGCAAAACTAAAATACGACTAAAACTAAAACAGATTTTCGTCAAAAAACAATGACTAAAACTACTTTGACTACTGCTGTAAACAAACTACGGTGAGTTCAAGGACAGCTGAAATTAGTAGGACAAAACGGTGCTCGCCAAATACTCTCATCAGTGAAGTATTTTTAATATATACAGTGGGATTTTTAACAATTAAGAAGGTTTTTGTCATGCACTGACTAAATATGCCTGATTAGCGGTCCAACAAGTCAATAACATCAACAAAGTTCACCTTTTTGCATTCATGCACAGCATAAAACGTTTGGTGGACAAAATGAGTCAAAGAGAGAGTGGCATAAAACACGTCTTTCTGTGGCAGCGTCGGAGAAAGTTGTACATGTAAACAAACTATGGTGAGTTTAAGGACCGCTGAAATTAGTAGGACACAACGCTGCTCGCCAAATACTCTCATCAGTGAAGCTTGTTTAATACAAACAGTGGGATTTTTAACAATTAAAAAGGTTTTTGTCATGTTTGTCCTCCCTCAGAAACCTTATTAAAACAAAAAAATATTTTTCCGCCTCATCTTTTTCCATTTTCACACATTTTCGAAAAAGCTCCACGGAGCCGGTTTAGGCGGTGGAGAAAAAAAGAAAGACAAAAAAACCCCAGCTTTCCTTCAGTTTAGCAGCTAAAGTCTGATATGAGGTTTTGGATCTTACTTTGTACTTTCCACGTTAAGTGTGAAAACGTACAAAAAGAGCCTCCTGTGTCTTCAGTGGACACGGGAGGCTCCCGTCAAGGCTGGTACTGAATTATGTATGTGGTCGTCCGGGGAGCTGAATGCTGTGGAATACGTGTGCAGGCAGAAGTGGGAAGGGAGAAGGGGGAGAGGTGGCGATGGTGCGAGTGCAAATCCCGAGTGCTGGCTGTACATTGACAGACTCTTTGTTATCCCGCGCAGCCCACAGGTGCTCCTTATTCGGCTCCAGGGGTTTCCGGGATTTGGAGGACACGTTGACATGTTTTCACTGCAAATTGGCCCCGACTCCCAATTATTCCACTTTACATGCCGACGTGAGGTTTTGACGGGTTCCTTCTACCAGGATCTGGAGTTTAAGTGTTGATTTACTTGAAAGAAAAGGTGATTTGTGCACCGTTCCTTGAATGTACCTCAGAATAACAATGAACGCCAGAGGACACCCGCTGGAGCGCCACGCTGGAGTCAGAGCGGCGTCTGATGACTCTTTATGTTGTGACACTTAAACAGCTGGTGGACATGATTGCATGTATTTGTATGCAATTTAATTGCGTACAAACAACATCTGGGAATAACAATCTCGGGCACCTGCGCTTTATTCCATGAGCTATTTTGTCGCATGCTAATCCGTTTCAGCTTTGACTCCCTGCACCTTATCACCTCTGTCACCTTGCACTCCAGACATGAGAATTGATCTTCGATACATTCAAGCGTTCATTATTTCATGCGCTTGTAAACATATGGTACTTCTGTCGCCAGCAATGATAATATATATACAGGATTATTCTAGCAGTAAAAGTAAAAAGTCAAAGTAAACAACACCGAAACTTTAAATGTTCCATCGAGAATATAGAACATTGTCAGGTTCAAACACTGATGACATCTATTAAACAGACAAGAAGCAAGGAACCATGCAGAGACGGAGTTCAATTTAGCTCATGAGGAGAACGCATGGAGCTGCACACTTAGTCACAGTCTCGCCCTACGCTCTAAGGTTCAGCGCCCGCGTCCTTCTATTTACTCAGGAGTTCCACAGTCAACATCACTGAGGCCGCCTCTAAAAGGAGTGGTCACATACAGTATATTATGCAAAACAGGTCCAGTACGCACAATACGTGACGGAATGTGCTGGGGGCCTTGTGATTTCGCCTTGTCTCCGCTTCGTCTGCGTGCTGTCGTCTTATCTGCGTTGAGGTCCTTGTTGTCTCCGCTTCGTCTGCGTGCTGTCGTCTTATCTTCTTTGAGTTCCTTGAAGTCCTTGGCTGTTAGCGGGCTAAAACAAAGATAACATCTGCGGCTGTGGCCACCCCTCAGACAAGAAGTTTCGTCCTTGCACGGATACAAAAGTCTAACTTGAGCACAATAGCTAATAAATATAGCAATGGACTTTAATGCATACTAAAGTTAGTGTGATAATATATATACATGATTATTCTAACAGTAAAAGTAAAAAGTCAAAGTAAACAACACCGAAACTTTAAAATGTTCCATCGAGAATATAGAACATTGTCAGGTTCAAACACTGATGGCATCTATTAGTCAGACAAGAAGCAAGGAACCATGCAGAGACGGAGTTCAATTTAGCTCATGGGGAGAACGCATGGAGCTGCACACTTAGTCACAGTCTCGCCCTACGCTCTAAGGTTCAGCGCCCGCGTCCTTCTATTTACTCAGGAGTTCCACAGTCAACATCACTGAGGCCGCCTCTAAAAGGGGTGGTCACATACAGTATATTATGCAAAACAGGTCCAGTACGCACAATACGTGACGGAATGTGCTGGGGGCCTTGTGATTTCGCCTTGTCTCCACTTCGTCTGCGTGCTGTCGTCTTATCTGCGTTGAGGTCCTTGAAGTCCTTGGCTGTTAGCGGGCTAAAACAAAGATAACATCTGCGGCTGAGGCCACCCCTCAGACAAGAAGTTTCATCCTTGCACGGATACAAAAGTCTAACTTGAGCACAAAAGCTAATAAATATAGCAATTGACTTTAATGCATACTAAAGTTAGTGTGATAATATATATACATGATTATTCTAACAGTAAAAGTATAAAGTCAAAGTAAACAACACCGGAACTTTAAAATGTTCCATCGAGAATATAGAACATTGTCAGGTTCAAACACTGATGACATAGTGGATCTAACATAATAATGAGAGTCCAGTCCATAGTGGATCTAATATAATAGTGAAAGTCCAGTCCATAGTGGATCTAACATAATAGTGAGAGTCCAGTCCATAGTGGATCTAATATAATAGTGAAAGTCCAGTCCATAGTGGATCTAACATAATAGTGAGAGTCCAGCCCATAGTGGATCTAACATAATAGTGTGAGAGTCCAGTCCATAGTGGATCTAACATAATAGTGAAAGTCCAGTCCATAGTGGATCTAACATAATAATGAGAGTCCAGTCCATAGTGGATCTAACATAATAGTGAAAGTCCAGTCCATAGTGGATCTAACATAATAGTGAGAGTCCAGCCCATAGTGGATCTAACATAATAGTGTGAGAGTCCAGTCCATAGTGGATCTAACATAATAGTGAAAGTCCAGTCCATAGTGGATCTAACATAATAGTGAGAGTCCAGTCCATAGTGGATCTAACATAATAGTGTGAGAGTCCAGTCCATAGTGGATCTAACATAATAGTGAAAGTCCAGTCCATAGTGGATCTAACATAGTAGTGAAAGTCCAGTCCATAGTGGATCTAACATAATAGTGAAAGTCCAGTCCATAGTGGATCTAACATAATAGTGAAAGTCCAGTCCATAGTGGATCTAACATAATAGTGTGAGAGTCCAGTCCATAGTGGATCTAACATAATAGTGAAAGTCCAGTCCATAGTGGATCTAACATAATAGTGAGAGTCCAGTCCATAGTGGATCTAACATAATAGTGTGAGAGTCCAGTCCATAGTGGATCTAACATATTAGTGTGAGAGTCCAGTCCATAGTGGATCCAACATGATAGTGAGAGAGTCCATAGTGGATCTAACATAATAGTGTGAGAGTCCAGTCCATAGTGGATCTAACATAATAGTGTGAGAGTCCAGTCCATAGTGGATCTAACATAATAGTGAAAGTCCAGTCCATAGTGGATCTAACATAATAGTGAGAGTCCAGTCCATAGTGGATCTAACATAATAGTGTGAGAGTCCAGTCCATAGTGGATCTAACATATTAGTGTGAGAGTCCAGTCCATAGTGGATCCAACATGATAGTGAGAGAGTCCATAGTGGATCTAACATAATAGTGTGAGAGTCCAGTCCATAGTGGATCTAACATAATAGTGAGAGTACAGTCCATAGTGGATCTAACATAATAGTGTGAGAGTTCAGTCCATAGTGGATCTAACATAATAGTGAAAGTCCAGTCCATAGTGGATCTAACATAATAGTGAGAGTCCAGTCCATAGTGGATCTAACATAATAGTGTGAGAGTCCAGTCCATAGTGGATCTAACATAATAGTGAAAGTCCAGTCCATAGTGGATCTAACATAATAGTGAAAGTCCAGTCCATAGTGGATCTAACATAATAGTGAGAGTCCAGTCCATAGTGGATCTAACATAATAGTGAGAGTCCAGTCCATAGTGGATCTGACATTATAGTGAGAGTCCAGTCCATAGTGAATCTAACATAATAGTGAGAGTCCAGTCCATAGTGGATCTAACATAATAGTGAAAGTCCAGTCCATAGTGGATCTAACATAATAGTGAGAGTCCAGTCCATAGTGGATCTGACATAATAGTGAGAGTCCAGTCCATAGTGAATCTAACATAATAGTGAGATTCCAGTCCATAGTGGATCTGACATAATAGTGAGAGTCCAGTCCATAGTGAATCTAACATAATAGTGAGAGTCCAGTCCATAGTGGATCTAACATAATAGTGTGAGAGTCCAGTCCATAGTGGATCTAACATAATAGTGTGAGAGTCCAGTCCATAGTGGATCTAACATATTAGTGTGAGAGTCCAGTCCATAGTGGATCCAACATGATAGTGAGAGAGTCCATAGTGGATCTACCATAATAGTGTGAGAGTCCAGTCCATAGTGGATCTAACATAATAGTGTGAGAGTCCAGTCCATAGTGGATCTAACATAATAGTGAAAGTCCAGTCCATAGTGGATCTAACATAATAGTGAGAGTCCAGTCCATAGTGGATCTAACATAATAGTGTGAGAGTCCAGTCCATAGTGGATCTAACATATTAGTGTGAGAGTCCAGTCCATAGTGGATCCAACATGATAGTGAGAGAGTCCATAGTGGATCTAACATAATAGTGTGAGAGTCCAGTCCATAGTGGATCTAACATAATAGTGAGAGTACAGTCCATAGTGGATCTAACATAATAGTGTGAGAGTTCAGTCCATAGTGGATCTAACATAATAGTGAATGTCCAGTCCATAGTGGATCTAACATAATAGTGAAAGTCCAGTCCATAGTGGATCTAACATAATAGTGAGAGTCCAGTCCATAGTGGATCTAACATAATAGTGAGAGTCCAGTCCATAGTGGATCTGACATTATAGTGAGAGTCCAGTCCATAGTGAATCTAACATAATAGTGAGAGTCCAGTCCATAGTGGATCTAACATAATAGTGAAAGTCCAGTCCATAGTGGATCTAACATAATAGTGAGAGTCCAGTCCATAGTGGATCTGACATAATAGTGAGAGTCCAGTCCATAGTGAATCTAACATAATAGTGAGATTCCAGTCCATAGTGGATCTGACATAATAGTGAGAGTCCAGTCCATAGTGAATCTAACATAATAGTGAGAGTCCAGTCCATAGTGGATCTAACATAATAGTGTGAGAGTCCAGTCCATAGTGGATCTAACATAATAGTGTGAGAGTCCAGTCCATAGTGGATCTAACATATTAGTGTGAGAGTCCAGTCCATAGTGGATCCAACATGATAGTGAGAGAGTCCATAGTGGATCTAACATAATAGTGTGAGAGTCCAGTCCATAGTGGATCTAACATAATAGTGTGAGAGTCCAGTCCATAGTGGATCTAACATAATAGTGAAAGTCCAGTCCATAGTGGATCTAACATAATAGTGAGAGTCCAGTCCATAGTGGATCTAACATAATAGTGTGAGAGTCCAGTCCATAGTGGATCTAACATATTAGTGTGAGAGTCCAGTCCATAGTGGATCCAACATGATAGTGAGAGAGTCCATAGTGGATCTAACATAATAGTGTGAGAGTCCAGTCCATAGTGGATCTAACATAATAGTGAGAGTACAGTCCATAGTGGATCTAACATAATAGTGTGAGAGTTCAGTCCATAGTGGATCTAACATAATAGTGAATGTCCAGTCCATAGTGGATCTAACATAATAGTGAAAGTCCAGTCCATAGTGGATCTAACATAATAGTGAGAGTCCAGTCCATAGTGGATCTAACATAATAGTGAGAGTCCAGTCCATAGTGGATCTGACATTATAGTGAGAGTCCAGTCCATAGTGAATCTAACATAATAGTGAGAGTCCAGTCCATAGTGGATCTAACATAATAGTGAAAGTCCAGTCCATAGTGGATCTAACATAATAGTGAGAGTCCAGTCCATAGTGGATCCGACATAATAGTGAGAGTCCAGTCCATAGTGAATCTAACATAATAGTGAGATTCCAGTCCATAGTGGATCTGACATAATAGTGAGAGTCCAGTCCATAGTGAATCTAACATAATAGTGAGAGTCCAGTCCATAGTGGATCTAACATAATAGTGTGAGAGTCCAGTCCATAGTGGATCTAACATAATAGTGTGAGAGTCCAGTCCATAGTGGATCTAACATAATAGTGAGAGTCCAGTCCATAGTGGATCTAACATAATAGTGAGAGTCCAGTCCATAGTGGATCTAACATAATAGTGTGAGAGTCCAGTCCATAGTGGATCTAACATAATAGTGTGAGAGTCCAGTCCATAGTGGATCTAACATAATAGTGAGAGTCCAGTCCATAGTGGATCTAACATAATAGTGAGAGTCCAGTCCATAGTGGATCTGACATAATAGTGAGAGTCCAGTCCATAGTGAATCTAACATAATAGTGAGATTCCAGTCCATAGTGGATCTGACATAATAGTGAGAGTCCAGTCCATAGTGAATCTAACATAATAGTGAGAGTCCAGTCCATAGTGGATCTAACATAATAGTGTGAGAGTCCTGTCCATAGTGGATCTAACATAATAGTGTGAGAGTCCAGTCCATAGTGGATCTAACATAATAGTGAGAGTCCAGTCCATAGTGGATCTGACATAATAGTGAGAGTCCAGTCCATAGTGAATCTAACATAATAGTGAGAGTCCAGTCCATAGTGGATCTAACATAATAGTGAGAGTCCAGTCCATAGTGGATCTAACATAATAGTGAGAGTCCAGTCCATAGTGGATCTAACATAATAGTGAGAGTCCAGTCCATAGTGGGGCCAGCAGGAGACCATCCCGAGCTGAGACCGGTCAGCAGTGCAGAGATGTCCCCAAGCGATGCACAGGCAAGCGGTCCACCCCGGGTCCTCGACTCCGGACAGCCAGCACTTCATCCATGGCTACCGGACAATCATTGGTACTTTAAAATTTTAACTTTAATCGCTTATGTTTGACTGCCATCTACCGGTCTCACTTATCATCATACCATAAACCAAATGTTAAGCACAACCAAAAATATTCGGTACATTCTGCGCACCGGGTTATAAGGCGCACTTTGTGAAAATGAAATGATTTTAAGTGCGCCTTATAGTCTGAAAAACAGGGTCGGTATAAAAGGTTGCTTTGGTATTATTGCAAATGCTTCTTTTGTTCGCTGCTTTGAAAGTCTCATCATTTCAGCGCACAGTAAACCGGACTTTTCATGGAGGTAATCAGCCGAGTCGCCAGAGTGCGAAGAAAAAAGGACACAATTTGTAAAGCTAATTAGCGGCGTCACCTTTTGTCACTACTACTAGCACCGGCCTATTATTATCATCACTCCGCTCATGTGCTGATGGTCAGGATTCTCACGCCGTATCGGATCGGATCGCTGGAAAAGTGCAGAACAAAAAGCCGTGGCACTGTCACGGTTGCCTGGCAACTTAACCAAAGCAGGCCTTAAAAAAAAAAAAAAAGTGTCTGTCTGCGTGCGGCTTCCGAGGAAAATCTCCTCCAGCAGAGTGTGACTGACACACGTCGGCGGACGAATTAGCATCGACAGCAACTGCCATTGTTGGCTGATACGGCCGTCTCAGGGAACATGATATCCAATCGATTTTGTGTACTTGTCATCCCATGGCATGGAGCACTACCATTACCCCTTTTTTTTTTTTTTTTTTTAAAGGACACTCGAGATGAGGGTGTATCAGAATTCCATCATTGTAAAGGTTGAGGGTGTCTGGGATTGGAACGACCTGGTTTTTCTGAGTATTGTGTAAAAAAACATGCTGTGCACACTGCAAAAACTGAAATCTAAGTATATATATATATATATATATATATATATATATATATATATATATATATATATATATATATATATATATATATATATATATATATATATATATATATATATATATATATATATATATATATATATATACATATATATATATATATATATATATACATATATATATATATATATATATATACTATATATATATATATATGTATATATATATATATATATATATATATATATATATATATATATATATATATATATATATATATATATATATATATATATATATATATATATATATGTGTGTATATGTATATATATATATATATATATATATATATATATATATATATATATATATATATATATATATATATATATAAATAAATAAATATATACATATATAAATATATATATATTAGGGGTGTGGGAAAAAATCGATTCGAATTCGAATCGCGATTCTCACGTTGTGCGATTCAGAATCGATTCTCATTTTTAAAAAATCGATTTTTTTTTTAAATTAATTTCTTTTTTTTTTTTTTTTTTTTTTAAATGAATCAGTCCAACAAAACAATACACAGCAATACCATAACAATGCAATCCAATTCCAAAACCAAACCCGACCCAGCAACACTCAAAACTGCAATAAACAAAAAAAAAAAATAAAAAAAAAGAGAAAAAAATAAATAAATAAATAAATAAATAAATTTAAAACAATTTAAAAAAAGAAAAAGAAAAAAAAGAAAAAAAAGAACTGCAATAAACAGAGCAATTGAGAGGAGACACAAACACGACACAGAGCAAACCAAAAGTAGTGAAACAAAAATGAATATTATCAACAACAGTATCAATATTAGTTACAATTTCAACATAGCAGTGATTAAAAATCCCTCATTGATATTATCATTAGACATTTAGTTTATGAGATGCGATGCAAGTGTAAGCCACTGTGACACTATTGTTTTTTTATTTTTATTTAATTTTGTATTAATGTTTGTAATGATAATATCAATCAGGGATTTTTAATCACTGCTATGTTGAAATTGTTACTAATATTGATACTGTTGTTGATAATATTCATTTTTGTCTCACTACTTTTAGATTGTTCCGTGTCATGTTTGTGTGTCCTCAATTGCTCTGTTTATTGCTATTCTGAATGTTGCTGGGTCGGGTTTTGTTTTGAAATTGTATTGGATTATTATGGTATTGTTTTGTATTGTTTTCATTAAAAAATAAATAAATAAATAAATAAATAAAAATGAAAAAAAATCGTTTTTGAATCGAGAATCGTGTTGAATTGAAAAAAAAAATCGATTCTGAATCGAATCGTGACCCCAAGAATCGATTGTGAATCGAATTGTGGGACACCCAAAGATTCCCAGCACTAATATATATATATTCCTTGCGCACTAATGACTGCAAGAGCATGCACTTGGTGCGATGATGTCATGTTATCGATGGAGAAATGCATTTTTAGACCATATGATTTGCCTGAGCGGCTAGGAGACCCCGAGAGTAACAAGCGGTTGTCTTGATGCCTTCCATTAAGAAAAATAAACTAGTTTTTAGTATAAGTTTCAAAAAATGTAATGCAGAGCGCATATCATTATGTCAAGATAATGGCACTAGCATTTACTTCATTTAAGAAAATTTGTCAACATATTGAGAAAAAAGGTCTCATATTTGTGTTTTCTATCAAGAAAAGTGCACTTGTTGGCGTCTTCTCCCCGTCATCTTTGTTGTAGCGGTGTAGCGTGCAAGGACGGGAGTGGAAGAAGTGTCAAAAGATGGCGCTAACTGTTTTAATGACATTCAGACTTTACTTCAATCAATAACGGAGCAGCGTCTCCTCATCCGGAAACAACACCAGAAATGTGTCCCAAGAAAAACCGTCCGACCGGGACGCTCAATAAACTAGAGTTCCTTGGGTGAATAATGTAAACTCACTACACAAGTATGTTTTAGCGCTTTCATGGCGAGTTTACTGACGGATATAAGTAAGAACTTTACACTACTTTATATTAGAAATGGCAACAGTGGAGGATGAATGTCACACAACAAGAAGATAGAGAAAAAGAAGAAGCTTATCGACTACGGTGTCGGCACGGACTACAAAGGCGGACTTGCGCACATTTTCAGGACTCATGCAGATCCCAAATACAGATTAGCAGGTACCAGAAGGTAAGAAAAGTTGCTTTTGCATAATATTACGAAACAAAATGCCAGATAATATCTGCTAATTGGTATCATTTTGCAGACACACCATAATAATACTCGCATGTAGAAGCACAGTACGTCTGACTATGGTAGCTGTAATGCTCGAACAATCCATCAAGCGGTGCGGCTTCATAGTTTACCAAAGTCGTATTAAAACATGTACTAATGAGAATATACTTTTTTGAAGGTATTTTGGGGTTCATTGAGGTTAGCTCATTTGACTTGTTTTGGAAAGTCTGGACAAGCTAAGTTTTCTTGTTCTATTGGCAGATCATTTTGCTTAGTTCAAATAAAATACCCCTCATTTTTGTATGTTTATTTCTTGTTTTTGAACACTGACTTTTTGCAGTGCACCTCTGTTGCTGACAAAACCCAAGCCCCCGGTACGGAAAAGAAGCGTGGAAATACAAAATGAAATAAAGCACACGTGGAATGGCGTTTTATATTTGATTACTTTAGCCGCACATGCATCAATTGCATTATTTTTGTCACACTTCCTGTTTATTTTTGACCCAAAGTGTGCAAAAATCTGAGGACATTCAGCGGTATTTTTGTGAGCGTCAAGGGAACCAGTGTTTTTCGACCTTTTTGGAGCCAAGGCACATTTTTTTTGCGTTGAAAAAAATCCAAAAGGCACAACACCAGCAGACATCATTAAAAAACGAAACTGAGTTGACAGTAAAAAGTCGTTGTCGCAATTGTTGGATATGACTTTAAAGCATAACCAAGCATGCATGACTATAGCTCTTGTCTCAAAGTAGGTGTACGGTCTTCGTTTGAGCGATATTTCCCTTTGTTTTAGCAATCAAGAATATTTCAGTTGTTTTTATCCTTCTTTGTGGGGACATTGTTGATTGTCATGTCATGTTCGGATATACATTGTGGACGCCGTCTTTGCTCCACAGTAAGTCTTTGCTGTCGTCCAGCATTCTGTTTTTGTTTACTTGGTAGCCAGTTCAGTTTTAGTTTCGTTCTGCATAGCCTTCCCTAAGCTTCAATACCTTTTCTTAGGGGCACTCACCTTTTGTTTATTTTTGGTTTAAAGGGGAACTGCACTTTTTTTTTGGAATTTCGCCTATCGTTCACAATCATTATGAGAGACAAGAACACACATTCTTTTTATTTTTATTACGATTTTAATGATTAAAAAGATAACCTTGTAAGATATGGCTAATGGAAGTCCCAGTTATAGCCTTCAAAGCCCTCTAAAACAACTTTAAAACCAATGTTTTATATACACACTGCAAGTATTTATATAATGTAGTAACAGACACCTTCATAACAATATGTAATATGTACAATATACACACTGCAAGTATATATATATATAATGTAGTAACAGACACCTTCATAACAATATGTAATATATACAATATACACACTGCAAGTATATATTTATAATGTAGTAACAGACACCTTCATAACAATATGTAATATGTACAATATACACACTGCAAGTATATACATAATGTAGTAACAGACACCTTCATAACAATATGTAATATGTACAATATACACACTGCAAGTATATATATAATGTAGTAACAGACACTTTCATAACAATATGTCATGTTTTATATACACACTGCAAGTATATATATAATGTAGTAACATACACTTTCATAACAATATGTAATATGTACAATATACACACTGCAAGTATATATATCATGTAGTAACAGACACCTTCATAACAATTTTTAATATGTACAATATTTACTGTATTATGGTCATTTTAATCATTTTCGGGGCTGACTTCTTCCGCACATTGATTTCTGTTTCCATAGCAACGCACGTCTGACTTCCAGTGTGTTCCCACTTCCAGGTACAAAACGCTTGTGTGTCTTCTAATAATGGCAGACTTGGTAACAAACGACAAAGATGACCATTTTTTTTGATAAATGTCGATTTACAACCTTATCTTTTTTGAAGCTGAACATACTGAGGATGAAATGCTGCTTATAGCAACGAGCAGGAAGAAGAGGGTGAGATAATAGAGCGGACGGAAGCCGAGAGAGTGAAGTGAAAGTGAACCGAAGCTGTAAATGTCGAATTTGGAGACAAGCTATTTGGACATAAATGGCGTGCTTACCCAAATAAACCGGAGAAAACGACCCCGGCCAGCTGGACCAAACAGACAACTGTCTAACTTTAATATTAATCTTGATACACGCAGAACGTCATGTGTGTTATTAAAACTACAGTACATACACTGTCTGGCTAGCTGCGTATAAACAAAACATGATAGGCAACATTCCAAAAAAAGAAAAAGGAGATTATCCGCTAGTGTTCTATTTTGCGTCCTCTTCTACTGAGATTTTCCTCATGATGCTTGAAGAAATTCCCACTGATCACTGATTTTTATTTAGTTTTAAAAAATTGCTAAAGAATACACATTTTAAATAATTTCATTACAGTAGAACCTCAATTTACAAACGCCTCTATACATATTGACATGTACATATATGTATATGTCATAATGTATATGTAACTATGTATCTATGTATATGTATGTATATATGGTATATATGTATGTATGAATGATATATATATTTATATATTATGTATATATGTATATATGTGCATATTGTATATGTATGTATACATTATATATATTCATATATATGTCTATATATACATTACATATATATATATATACAGTATATATATATATATATATATATATATATATATATATATATATATATATATATATATATATATATATACATACAATATATATATATATATATATACAGTATATATATATATATATATGTGTATATACAGTACATATATATATATGTATATGTGTATATATTATGTATATGTAACTATGTATCTATGTATATGTATGTATATATGTATGTATAAATTATATATATATATATATATATATACATATTTGTGTGTGTATATATTATGTATATGTATATGTGCATATGGTATGTATGTATAAATTATGTATATATATATGCATATATATGTCTATATATATAGTGTGTATATATATGCATATATATGTCTATATATACAGTGTATATATATATATATATATATATATATATATATATATATATATATATATATATATATATATATATATATATATTGTAGTGTCTTCGAAGTGTGAATTTTGTATATATATATAATACACATACATATATTTATTTATAAATACATTATAGTTTCTTCAAAGTGTGCTTTTTTTCATCTAAAGTAGGGACTTTTGTCGAGGCCGGAACCAGTTATTTATGTTAATATTGTTTCTTATGGGAAGGTGCTTCACTATACAAACTTTAGGGTTTGTGAACCATGTTCGGGAACCAATTAAGTTTGTAAATCGAGGTTCCACTGTACAGTACAAACACATAAATACATTTAAATATATGTATATGTCACTATGTATATGTAACTATGTATCTATATGTATATATGGTATATATGTATGTATGAATGAGATATATATATATATATATATATACATATATATATATATATATATATGTATATATATATATATATATATATATATATATATATATATATATTTATATATATATATATATATATATATATATATATATATATATATATATATATATATATATATATATATATATATATATATATATATATTATGTATATGTAACAATAATGTTGAATATTCGATAACATGCCAAATTCTTGCATCCAGCACACCTTACAACAGTGGTAATAAAAGATGCAACCTATGCTTAAAAGAGAAACTGTTTATTATATACCGTCCAGACTTGTCATCCCTCAACAAGCGCAGCGAAATTGTATCAGCATGCCGTCACAGAAGGAAACACCTCCTAGGTAACACATGAGTCAATCACCACGCCCGTACCCACCCGCTCTGTGCCCTATATAAACCATGGTATGTGAATGCTTCCATTAAAATCTCCTGACGATTGAGGAAAACCCCTCATGAAACAGGCCTGTAGAGATGAAATAGTCTTGTGATTTTTTCCCACACATACATATATATATTATATATATATATATATATATATATATATATATATATATATATATATATATATATATATATATATATATATATATATATTTATATATTATATCGATTTCGAAGGGTGAATTTTATATATATATATATAATATACATACATATATTTATTTATATATACATTATAGTTTCTTCAAAGTGTGCTTTTTGTCATATAAAATAGGAACTCTTGTCTTTTGTAAATGGAGGTTCCACTGTACAGTACATTGTGTGACGAATACAAACACTACACAAAGGTGTGCGTATTCCTAAGACATAGACTAAAAAGACAAATATATAATATAAGCATGCAGATATCTGTTATCGCTCAAATTCAATCTCAACACGCACAGAACTACTTTTAGTTTTCTTACTTTTCAATTTCCTTGTCACTTCTCCCCCCCGCGCTGTCTCACAGGTGCTCTTTTCCATTAATTCCAACTTCTCAAACTACTCCACACATTTCCCTCCTCCTCACTTTTTTTTTTTTTTACCGAACATTGACCTCAATCTGTCCTCCCGTCACTC
>NC_084739.1:1963342-2003342 GCF_033978785.1 Entelurus aequoreus | reverse complement strand
ATTTACCTTATTTTATATTTTTTAAAAAGCACTTTATCTTCACCAGACCAGGTTGTCAATGAAATTAAATAGTTTAAAGGGTTCTCAAAACCAGGTCCAGTCCAGATTATGTCCGGGTCCGGCTCAGCAACACACACCTTCAATCATGTCCACTCAAAATTAGGGAACGCAACAACGGATTGCATATATAATTCCATTTTCAAAATACATTTTGAAAATGTTTGCAAAATGTAACCTTAAAACCGATTAAAGCCCATCGTTGCACCCACTAGTCTTTCCAGTATTGCAATAGGAAAGAAATAAACCCCATGGTGGCTGTAGACGTGCTACACCATGTTTTACATCATCTCCTCACTCCATCTCTGCATTTGCAGCACAAAAGCATCCTCAGGCTCCTCAGGCTCATATTGTCTCCACCTCCATGCACTTGCAGCTTTCCTCTCATTTCTTTCTACTGCCTTCTCCACTCATTAATATCCCCATTTGTTGGTGTTCATGCTGGCTGAAGGCTTCACTTCCAATCCACACAACACACTTCTTTGATCAGAAGGAATTCAACATGTTGCAAGGTTATCTTCACATTCTTTAAAGTATCACAGACAATAAAGTGATTCATTTTTTCTCACTTTCTTGATGCTTCTCTGCTCTATTGATTTTTTTTTAATATGGCCATATCTGTTGCAGATTTTTTTTTAAAAAAGAAAAGAACGGCAGCGGCAATGTTGCCATGGCGACCCCCGATGATTGTCTAATGAGTTGTGTTGGCGCTAGTGTCTGCGCTGAAAAGTTGCGTCTGCTGCTGGAATACATAAGAAAATGTTGTACCTTTTACTCATTTTACTGGAGACCAGGGGTCGGCAACCCAAAATGTTGAAAGAGCCATATTGGACCAAAAAAAAGACAGGTTGGAAAACTGGCACAGTTTTAAGCTGGTTCAAGTCATATCTACAAGATAGGAACTATTTTGTTTCCATTGGTGACTTTGTATCAGGAGTCCCCCAAGGTTCAATCTTGGGGCCCACTTTATTTAACATCTATATGCTCCCACGAGGCCAGGGGTCACCAACGCGGTGCCCACGGGCACCAGGTAGCCCGTAAGGACCAGATGAGTAGCCCGCTGGCCTGTTCTAAAAATAGCTCAAATAGCAGCACTTACCAGTGAGCTGCCTCTATTTTTTAAATTTTATATATTTACTAGCAAGCTGGTCTCGCTTTGCCCGACATTTTTAATTCTAAGAGAGACAAAACTCAAATAGAATTTGAAAATCCAAGAAAATATTTTAAAGACTTGGTCTTCACTTGTTTAAATAAATTCATTATTTGTTTCACTTTGCTTCTTATAACTTTCAGAAAGACAATTTTAGAAAAAAAATACAACCTTAAAAATGATTTTAGGATTTTTAAACACATATACCTTTTTACCTTTTAAATTCCTTCCTCTTCTTTCCTGACAATTCTGACAATGTTCAAATAATTATTTTTTTTAATTATTGTAAAGAATAATAAATACATTTTAATTTAATTCTTCATTTTAGCTTCTGTTTTTTTGACAAAGAATATTTGTGAAATATTTCTTCAAACTTATTATGATTAAAATTCAAAAAAATTATTCTGGCAAATCTCGAAAATCTGTAGAATCAAATGTTAATCTTATTTCAAAGTCTTTTGAATTTCTTTTAAAATTTTTGTTCTGGAAAATCTAGAAGAAATAATGATTTGTCTTTGTTAGAAATATAGCTTGGTCCAATTTGTTATATATTCTAACAAAGTGTAGATTGGATTTTAACCTATTTAAAACATGTCATCAAAATTCTAAAATTAATCTTAATCAGGAAAAATTACTAATGATGTTCCATAAATTCTTTTTTTTTATTTTTTAAAAAAGATTCGAATTAGCTAGTTTTTCTTTTCTTTTTTTCGGTTGAATTTTGAATTTTAAAGAGTCGAAATTGAAGATACCGTATTTCCTTGAATAGCCGCAGGGGCGCTAATTAATTTAAAACCTCTCCTCACTCCTGCGGTTACCAAAACCATGCGGAATGAGCAAGCATGCTCTAATTATTTTAAAACCTCTTCTCACTCCGGCGCATACCTTATCATGAAAAGCACATTTAATAAAAAAAAACGTTATTATGATCTTACCTTTACTTGTAGATGGGTCCATGTGCAGCTGCTTCTGATCAAAGGCAGTCTTTCTCATCTTTCTTCAATTTTAAAAGTCTCTGGAGACATTCCTTTAATTATTACCTCCTGCTTCGATTGAAAGTCCAGTTTAGAAAACGGTTTTATTTTAGATATGTAATCCTCCATGGTAAAAGTGCAAGCAAACAATTGCTGCATGCTTGCTGCTTGTTGTCTTCTTCTGCAGTACCTGTCTCCTGCAGTACTGGTAGTCGCAAGAAGGATCACTAGCGCCCTCTACCACCAGGAGGCGGGAGTCATTTAATGACTCATATTTGACCCGGCGGAAGTGCCAAGCATGCGCTAATTATTTTGCGAAACGAATTTGACCCGGCTGTAATTCTAGGCAGGCGAATACTATATTCCCGGCGCCAATTCAAGGAAATACGGTAAACTATGTTTCAAAATTGAATTGTCATTTTTTTTCGTGTTTTCTCCTCTTTTAAACCGTTCAATTAAGTGTAAATATCATTAATTATTAATAATAACATAGAGTTAAAGGTAAATTGAGCAAATTGGCTATTTCTGGCAATTTATTTAAGTGTGTATCAAACTGGTAGCCCTTCGCATTAATCACTACCCAAGAAGTAGCTCTTACTTTCAAAAAGGTTGCTGACCCCTGATATAGATGCATATCGAATCGTTTATCAGAGAGAGATGTGCAACCCTAGATGGGGGTGAGTGCAACGGGGCGGTAATCATTGAGGGAGGAGATTGTGGGGTTTTTTGGCACTGGAATGATTGTGGCCGTCTTAAAGCATGATGGTACCACAGACCGGGTCAGCGAGATGCTGTTGAAGATGTCTGTGAGAACCCCAGCCAGCTGGTCTGAACATCCCTTAAGCACCTTGCCCGGAATGCCATCAGGTCCCTGTGCTTTCCAGGGGGTTCAGTCTCCTCAGGGTTTTCTGGACATCCGCTATGTCCAGTTTGAGCGGCTGCTCATCAGGGCAAGGGATGGATTCTCTCGCCGGAGTGGTGTTAAGTGCCTCAAACCTTGCAAAGTAGTTGTTAAGGTCATCTAGGAAGCTGATACTGTTGTCACAGGGACGGGGGGCAGCTTTATAGTCCGTGATGACCAGTATGCCATGCCACATTCGTCTAGTACAGGAGTCACCAACCTTTTTGAAAGCAAGAGCTACTTCTTGGGTACTGATTAATGCAAAGGGCTACCAGTTTGATACACACTTAAATAAATTGCCAGAAATAGCCAATTTGCTCAATTTACCTTTAACTCTATGTTATTATTAATAATTAATGATATTTACACTTAATTGAACGGTTTAAAAGAGGAGAAAACACGAAAAAAATGACAATTAAATTTTGAAACATAGTTTATCTTCAATTTCGACTCTTTAAAATTCAAAATTCAACCGAAAAAAAGAAGAGAAAAACTAGCTAATTCGAATCTTTTTGAAAAAATTAAAAAAAAAAATTTATGGAACATCATTAGTAATTTTTCCTGATTAAGATTAATTTTAGAATTTTGATGACATGTTTTAAATAGGTTAAAATCCAATCTGCACTTTGTTAGAATATATAACAAATTGGACCAAACTATATTTCTAACAAAGACAAATCATTATTTCTTCTAGATTTTTCAGAACAAAAATTTTAAAAGAAATTCAAAAGACTTTGAAATAAGACTTACATTTGATTCTACAGATTTTCTAGATTTGCCAGAATAATTTTTTGGAATTTTAATCATAATAAGTTTGAAGAAATATTTCACAAATATTCTTCGTCGAAAAAACAGAAGCTAAAATGAAGAATTAAATTAAAATGTATTTATTATTCTTTACAATAAAAAATAAAAAAATTACTTGAACATTGATTTAAATTGTCAGGAAAGAAGAGGAAGGAATTTAAAAGGTAAAAAGGTATATGTGCTTAAAAATCCTAAAATCATTTTTAAGGTTGTATTTTTTTTCTCAAATTTTCTTTCTGAAAGTTATGAGAAGCAAAGTAAAAAAAATTAATGAATTTATTTAAAAAAGTGAAGACCAAGTCTTTAAAATATTTTCTTGGATTTTCAAATTCTATTTGAGTTTTGTCTCTCTTAGAATTAAAAATGTCGGGCAAAGCGAGACCAGCTTGCTAGTAAATAAATACAATTTAAAAAATAGAGGCAGCTCACTGGTAAGTGCTGCTATTTGAGCTATTTTTAGAACAGGCCAGCGGGCTACTCATCTGGTCCTTACGGGCTACCTGGTGCCCGCGGGCACCGCGTCGGTGACCCCTGCTCTAGTATATTAGCTATATTAGCCTACTATCAAAATTACTTTAAAAGTCTTGGGCGTAGATTTTCCTCCATGTGGCCCCCGAATCTAGAATGAGTTTGACACATAGGCTTGAAATGTTGCAAACAGTCCCTTTAACTTTGTTTCCTGCTGTAGCGAGTGCGTCACGGCTGTCAGCCGGCGCTATTTTAAGGGGGCTTTTAAGACCTTATTCTTTTTTTTTTTTTGTCATTCAGGTGAAAACAAATCAATCCTGTGATTTGATGCATAAAAGGATGCAATTTTGTGTTAGAGCTGCTTCTTTCAAGCTTTGTGAATATACAGCAATTTCTATGATCTTCCATCTATGAAAGACGGCAGATGGTGATTCTTCCCAAGCCTTTTCAGCTCGGTGCTGAATAGATCTAACGTCCGACCGAGAGAGGTTTCCAGCGCTTGCTCCCGGGCTGCTTTTCACCTCGGCGTTCAAATCGTCAAAGAGAGAGACGGCAATTTCAGGTTTCTTTGCAACTTGCGCGTTGTGTGGCCTAAATATAAGCGGGTGGCAATGGCTCGTTTATCACCAGCAGAGAACAGGACAAAACAATGTTCTGCATGAGACGCCGTCAGCTCCTCAGCAGATTGGGAGAAGATTGAGTCATCTGACCGTTGATGACGTGTGTGTGTGTGTGTGTGTGTGTGTGTGTGTGTGTGTGTGTGTGTGTGTGTATGTGTGTGTGTGTGTGTGTGTGTGTGTGTGTTCTTGTATCTCTACCCTTCTTGGGACATCAACAAGGAAAAGTACCATCCATATGAGGACCAGCGAATAAGTTAGGACCGAAAATCATGGTCCGAATACGGAAAACCATTGCCAAATACTAGAGTCCGTGAACATTGCTCCAAAGTCAGGATTTTTTTTGTTATCGCATCTAATAGAGAGCCAAATACTAGAGTCCGTGAACATTGCTCCAAAGTCAGGATTTTTTTTGTTATCGCATCTAATAGAGAGCCAAATACTAGAGTCCGCGAACATTGCTCCAAAGTCAAGATTTTTTTTTGTCATTGCATCTAATAGAGAGCCAAATACTACAGTCCGTGAACATTGCTCCAAAGTCAGGATTTTTAATGTCATCGCATCTAATAGAGAGCCAAATACTAGAGTCCGTGAACATTGTTTCAAAGTCAGGATTTTTTTTTGTCATTGCATCTAATAGAGAGCCAAATACTAGAGTCCGTGAACATTGCTCCAAAGTCAGGATTTTTTTTTGTCATCGCATCTAATAGAGAGCCAAATACTAGAGTCCGTGAACATTGCTCCAAAGTCAGGATTTTTTTTTGTCATTGCATCTAATAGAGAGCCATATACTAGAGTCCGTGAACATTGCTCCAAAGTCAGGATTTTTTTTGTCATCGCATCTGATAGAGAGCCAACTACTAGAGTCCGTGAACATTGCTCCAAAGTCAGGTTTTTTTTTGTCATCGCATCTAATAGAGAGTCAAATACTAGAGTCCGTGAACATTGCTCCAAAGTCAGGATTTTTTTTGTCATTGCGTCTAATAGAGAGCCAAATACTAGAGTCCGTGAACATTGCTCCAAAGTCAGGATTTTTTTTGTCATCGCATCTAATAGAGAGCCAAATACTACAGTCCGTGAACATTACTCTAAAGTCAGGATTTTTTTTGTCATTGCATCTAATAGAGAGCCAAATACTAGAGTCCGTGAACATTGCTCCAAAGTCAGGATTTTTTTTGTCATTGCATCTAATAGAGCCAAATACTAGAGTTAGTGAACATTGCTCCAAAGTCAGGATTTTTTTTGTTATCGCATCTAATAGAGAGCCAAATACTAGAGTCCGTGAACATTGCTCCAAAGTCAGGATTTTTTTTTGTCATCGCATCTAATAGAGAGCCAAATACTAGAGTCTGTGAACATTGCTCCAAAGTCAGGATTTTTTTTGTTATCGCATCTAATAGAGAGTCAAATACTACAGTCCGTGAACATTGCTCCAAAGTCAGGATTTTTTTTGTCATCGCATCTAATAGAGAGCCAAATACTAGAGTCCGTGAACATTGCTCCAAAGTCAGGATTTTTTTTTGTCATCGCATCTAATAGAGAGCCAAATACTAGAGTCCGTGAACATTGCTCCAAAGTCAGGATTTTTTTGTCATTGCATCTAATAGAGAGCCAAATACTAGAGTCCGTGAACATTGCTCCAAAGTCAGGATTTTTTTGTCATTGCATCTAATAGAGAGCCAAATACTAGAGTCTGTGAACATTGCTCCAAAGTCAGGATTTTTTTTGTCATCACATCTAATAGAGAGCCAAATACTAGAGTCCGTGAACATTGCTCCAAAGTCAGGATTTTTTTGTCATTGCATCTAATAGAGAGCCAAATACTAGAGTCCGTGAACATTGCTCCAAAGTCAGGATTTTTTTTGTCATTGCATCTAATAGAGAGCCAAATACTAGAGTCTGTGAACATTGCTCCAAAGTCAGGATTTTTTTTTGTCATCGCATCTAATAGAGAGCCAAATACTAGAGTCCGTGAACATTGCTCCAAAGTCAGGATTTTTTGTCATCGCATCTAATAGAGAGCCAAATACTAGAGTCCGTGAACATTGCTCCAAAGTCAGGATTTTTTTGTCATCGCATCTAATAGAGAGCCAAATACTAGAGTCCGTGAACATTGCTACAAAGTCAGGATTTTTTGTGTCATCGCATCTAATAGAGAGCCAAATACTAGAGTCCGTGAACATTGCTCCAAAGTCAGGATTTTTTTTTTGTCATCGCATCTAATAGAGAGCCAAATACTAGAGTCCGTGAACATTGCTCCAAAGTCAGGATTTTTTTTGTCATCGCATCTAATAGAGAGCCAAATAATAGAGTCCGTGAACATTGCTCCAAAGTCAGGATTTTTTTTGTCATCGCATCTAATAGAGAGCCAAATACTAGAGTCTGTGAACATTGCTCCAAAGTCAGGATTTTTTGTCATTGCATATAATAGAGAGCCAAATACTAGAGTCCGTGAACATTGCTCCAAAGTCAGGATTTTTTTTGTCATCGCATCTAATAGAGAGCAAAATACTAAAGTCTGTGAACATTGCTCCAAAGTCAGGATTTTTTTTTTGTCATTGCATCTAATAGAGAGCCAAATACTAGAGTCCGTGAACATTGCTCCAAAGTCAGGATTTTTTTTGTCATTGCATCTAATAGAGCCAAATACTAGAGTTAGTGAACATTGCTCCAAAGTCAGGATTTTTTTTGTCATCGCATCTAATAGAGAGCCAAATACTAGAGTCCGTGAACATTGCTCCAAAGTCAGGATTTTTTTTGTCATCGCATCTAATAGAGAGCCAAATACTAGAGTCTGTGAACATTGCTCCAAAGTCAGGATTTTTTTTGTCATCGCATCTAATAGAGAGCCAAATACTAGAGTCCGTGAACATTGCTCCAAAGTCAGGATTTTTTGTCATTGCATCTAATAGAGAGCCAAATACTAGAGTCCGTGAACATTGCTCCAAAGTCAGGATTTTTTTTGTCATCGCATCTAATAGAGAGGCAAATACTAGAGTCCGTGAACATTGCTACAAAGTCAGGATTTTTTGTGTCATCGCATCTAATAGAGAGCCAAGTACTAGAGTCCGTGAACATTGCTCCAAAGTCAGGATTTTTTTTTTGTCATCGCATCTAATAGAGAGCCAAATACTAGAGTCCGTGAACATTGCTCCAAAGTCAGGATTTTTTTTGTCATCGCATCTAATAGAGAGCCAAATAATAGAGTCCGTGAACATTGCTCCAAAGTCAGGATTTTTTTTGTCATCGCATCTAATAGAGAGCAAAATACTAAAGAGTGTGAACATTGCTCTAAAGTCAGGATTTTTTTTTTGTCATTGCATCTAATAGAGAGCCAAATACTATAGTCCGTGAACATTGCTCCAAAGTCAGGATTTTTTTGTCATTGCATCTAATAGAGAGCCAAATACTAGAGTCCGTGAACATTGCTCCAAAGTCAGGATTTTTTTTTGTCATCGCATCTAATAAAGAGCCAAATACTAGAGTCCGTGAACATTGCTCCAAAGTCAGGATTTTTTTTGTCATCGCATCTAATAGAGAGCCAAATACTAGAGTCCGTGAACATTGCTCCAAAGTCAGGATATTTTTTGTCATCGCATCTAATAGAGAGCCAAATACTAGAGTCCGTGAACATTGCTCCAAAGTCAGGATTTTTTTGTCATTGCATCTAATAGAGAGCCAAATATTAGAGTCCGTGAACATTGCTCCAAAGTCAGGATTTTTTTGCCATTGCATCTAATAGAGAGCCAAATACTAGAGTCTGTGAACATTGCTCCAAAGTCAGGATTTTTTTTGTCATTGTATCTAATAGAGAGCCAAATACTAGAGTCTGTGAACATTGCTCCAAAGTCAGGATTTTTTGTCATTGCAATCTAATAGAGAGCCAAATACTAGAGTCTGTGAACATTGCTCCAAAGTCAGGATTTTTTGTCATTGCATCTAATAGAGAGCCAAATACTAGAGTCCGTGAACATTGCTCCAAAGTCAGGATTTTTTTTTGTCATCGCATCTAATAGAGAGCCAAATACTAGAGTCCGTGAACATTGCTCCAAAGTCCGGATTTTTTTGCCATAGCATCTAATAGAGAGCCAAATACTAGAGTTCGTGAACATTGCTCCAAAGTCAGGATTTTTTTTGTCATCGCATCTAATAGAGAGCCAAATACTAGAGTCCGTGAACATTGCTCCAAAGTCAGGATTTTTTTTGTCATTGCATCTAATAGAGAGCCAAATACTAGAGTCTGTGAACATTGCTCCAAAGTCAGGATTTTTTTTTGTCATCGCATCTAATAGAGAGCCAAATACTAGAGTCCGTGAACATTGCTCCAAAGTCCGGATTTTTTTTGCCATTCAAATCGACTGTGTGTCGGTTTTAAAAGTGCTCCCCCTCTGGTCAACATATGAAATAAAAAGTGTGCGTAAAAATTTGAAGTGCTCCCCCTCTGGCCAACATATGAAATAACAAGTGTGTGTAAGAAATTGAAATGCGCCCCCTTTGGCCAAAATTAATTTAAAAAATAAAATAAATATGTCTATATAGACGTAATGTAGTAACTTGAAGTAAATAATGAATATTAAAAACCAATTACAAACAGATAAAAAATAAAATAAAAAAATATATAACTAAAAGCAGTCTTTTTCTCACAATGTGTCGACTTTTTTCTTATAAAATTGGGAACAATTTCTCATATTCTTTCTGTTTCTATAATATTGCAATATTTTCTCGTAAAACTATTACTTTTTTTAATGTAAAATTATTACTTTTTAATGCAAAATGGGGACATTTTTCGTACAAAATGCTGACTTTTATCACAATATTGCCAATGTGTTGGCTGCTCTTGTAAAATACTGACATTTTTTGAGTAAAATTGTGAGTAAAATTCAGATTATTATCATAATATTGCCAACATTTCAAAGTTTTCTTTCCAAATTGTGACTTTTGTAATATATAAATATGTCTATATAGACATAATGTAGTAACTTGAAGTAAATAATGAATATTAAAAACCAATTAAAAACAGATAAAAAATAAAATAAAAAAATATATAACTAAAAGCAGTCTTTTTCTCACAATGTGTCGACTTTTTTCTTATAAAATTGGGAACAATTTCTCATATTCTTTCTGTTTCTATAACATTGCAATATTTTCTCGTAAAACTATTACTTTTTTATGTAAAATGATGACTTTTTAATGCAAAATGGGGACATTTGTCGTACAAAATGCTGACTTTTGTCACAATATTGCCAATGTGTTGGCTGTTCTTGTAAAATAGTGAAATTTTTTTGAGTAAAATTATAAGTAAAATTCCAATTATTATTATAATATTGCCAACATTTTAAAGTTTTCTTTCCAAATTGTGACTTTTGTCGAGTAAAATGACGACTCTTTTCATAAAATTGCCAACATGTTAAGCTTTTCTTGTAATATTGCAACTGTTATTGAGTAAAATTCCAACTTTTATCATAACATTGCACACATGTTCCGTTTTTCTTGTGACATTTTCACATGCGTGGAGTAAAATTACGACTTTTATTATAATACTGTCAAAATTCTAAGTATTTCTTGTGAAATTCCAACTCATTTTTCACAACAAACTTTTTTATATTTACATAGTATGAATATATTATTAATGTTGTAAATACACATCTTTATGTTGGTGGCCCGTTAAAGGTCTTTCTGCTCCGCTGTTCCCCATCTGTGGAACACTCTCCCTGACCACCTGAGGGCACCACAGACTGTGGATGCTTTGAAAAAAGGCTTAAAAACCCTTCTTTTTAAAAAAGCCTTTTTTTTTTTTTTTTAGATATATGCATACTAGTTGTAGCTATTAGGCTGTTCTAGTTTTTATTTGTATTTATTTGTATTATCTTTTTATTTTTATTATTATTATTATTTTTATTATTTTTATTTTTTTTAATAAACTGTAGCATTTTGAGGTTGTTTACTCAATGTAAAGTTGTTTTTACAAATACAATCTATTATTAGTATTATTATGTTTGGAAACGCAACCGAACGTTTCCTCAAACCGCCGCGCTGGCGACATCCGCAACTGCCACAACACATTCCTTTGTCATCATTCGAATGTTGCAAATGTAATGTAAACAAAACACTTGTTATTGAGTAAAATTCCAACTTTTATCATAACATTGCACAAATGTTCCGTTTTTTCTTGTAACATTTTTACATGCGTGGAGTACAATTACAACTTTTATTATAATACCGTCAAAATTATAAGTATTTCTTGTGAAATTCCAACTCATTTCTCACAACAAGCTTTTTTATATTTACATAGTATGAATAGATTATTAATGTTGTAAATACACATCTTTATATAGACCGTGTCTCGGTGTATTTACGAAGCCATTCAACTTCAAGCACTTCCTGTTTAGCATTCTCATGTTGGCGGCCCGTTAAAGGTCTTTCTGCTCCGCCGCTCCCCGTCTGTGGAACGCTCTCCCTGACCACCTGAGGGCAGCACAGACTGTGGATGCTTTAAAAAAAAAAAAGGCTTAAAAACCCATCTTTATAAAAAAAAAGCCTTTCTTTGTTTTTTAGATGTATGCATACTAGTTCTAGTTTTTATTTGTATTTATTTGTATTATCTTTTTATTTTTATTTTTATTATTATTATTTTTGCGTGGAGTAAAATTACGACTTTTATTATAATACTGTCAAAATTCTAAGTATTTCTTGTGAAATTCCAACTCATTTTTCACAACAAGATTTTTTATATATTATTATTAATGTTGTAAATACACATCTTTATATAGACCGTGTGTCGGTGTATTTACGAAGCCATTCAACTTCAAGCACTTCCTGTTCAGCATTCTCATGTTGGCGGCCCGTTAAAGGTCTTTCTGCTCCGCCGCTCCCCGTCTGTGGAACGCTCTCCCTGACCACCTGAGGGCACCACAGACTGTGGATGCTTTTAAAAAAGGCTTAAAAACCCTTCTTTTAAAAAAAAGCCTTTCTTTTTTTTTTTAGATATATGCATACTAGTTCTAGTTTTATTTGTATTTATTTGTATTATCTTTTTATTTTTATTTTTATTATTATTATTTTTGCGTGGAGTAAAATTACGACTTTTATTATAATACCGTCAAAATTCTAAGTATTTCTTTTGAAATTCCAACTCATTTTTCACAACAAGCTTTTTTATATTTACATAGTATGAATATATTATTAATGTTGTAAATACACATCTTTATATAGACTGTGTCTCTGTGTATTTACGAAGCCATTCAACTTCAAGCACTTCCTGTTTAGCATTCTCATGTTGGCGGCCCGTTAAAGGTCTTTCTGCTCCGCCGCTCCCCGTCTGCGGAACGCTCTCCCTGACCACCTGAGGGCACCACAGACTGTGGATGCTTTTAAAAAAAAGGCTTAAAAACCCTTCTTTTTAAAAAAAAAGCCTTTCTTTTTTTTTTAGATATATGCATACTAGTTCTAGTTTTTATTTGTATTTATTTGTATTATCTTTTTATTTTTATTTTTATTATTATTATTTTTGCGTGGAGTAAAATTACGACTTTTATTATAATACTGTCAAAATTCTAAGTATTTCTTGTGAAATTCCAACTCATTTTTCACAACAAGATTTTTTATATATTATTATTAATGTTGTAAATACAAATCTTTATATATCTAGAAAGGCTGGTCCTAAAGAAGTAGGCATTTTTCGGAGGTCTCAAGAACGCAATAAATACAAGAGTGTGTGTGTGTGTGTGTGTGTGTGTGTGTGTGTGTGTGTGTGTGTGTGTGTGTGTGTGTGTGTGTGTGTGTGCATGTGTGCCAGTGTCGTCCAGGGGATTTGGAGTCCCCAGCATCCTGTTTTGTGATGTTTATGATCCCCCTGAAACGACACGAAGGAAATGGGGAGCAGATTCTTGCAGCGACCCCTTGGATGTTAGAGCCTCGGTGTGAACGACTCCCTGGGAAATGAACGTCTACTTTATGGTGCTACCCTAAACTACATCCTCATTCAAATGGAGCTTTTAAAATTGACTATGAGATAAAAAAAAACTGTAAATTATCTCAACAAATCATTAAAAAAACGGAATAAATATATACAGCAGAGGCCAAAAGTTTGGACACACCTTCTCATTCAATGGGTTTTCCTGATTTGTAGATTGTCACTGAAGGCATCACAACTATGAATGAACACATGTGGAGTTATGTACTTAACAAAAAAAAGGTGAAATAACTGAAAACATGTTTTGTATTCGAGTTTCTTCAAAATAGCCACCCTTTGCTCTGATCACTGCTTTGCACACTCTGTGTGTATGTATATGTATATGTATATATTTATATATGTGTGTGTGTGTGTGTGTGTATATATATATATACATTTATATAAGTATATACTGTATATGTACATATATACATACAGTCAAAAAGTGTGGACACCCCTGGGCTAGATAATGTGAGGTTATAATCCTCATAAGGAAGTACATTATATCCCATCATAAACACACTAACACCATTCATTCCTTCCTCTGGTGTTTCCAGTATCACATGACTTCTACTACAATGCACTGTGGGAGTGGGTGGACATATATACAATATATATATATATATATATATATATATATATTGCTACTTCCTCAAGGACCATAGACATGATTCCGCTCAATAGGATCACCCTCACTCACGCTGCGTACACAGGAAGGTATTTTTAGCCGCACCGGGAGATAAAGTCAAGCCGAAAGACAACAGATCCCTGGAAGCCCTCCAGACTCCCATGTGATGCTGAGCCAGGGGCGGTGGGGGAGGTGGTGTGGTGGTGTCCCCATGTCCCGCTGTGTGAAGCGCACCTCGCTGAGACACATCAACGCATATAATAATCCATTTATACATGCAAGAATTTGTACGCATTTTTAATTCTGTGCTGCCATTTGACCACGCGGCTGTGGTGGAGACGCACGGATCCACTGCCCAGTGTGGGTGTTCATCTGCTTGTGGTGCTATTTTGCATGAGATTTGAATACCTCTTACGTGAGACGAGGTGAGCTGCAAGCCTCTGCTCGCCACCGCCATAAAGCAGGATGTGGAAAAACAAGAACTAACCACCCGAAGGGCTGCGTTTAATGAGCGCGGTTAGAAAATATTCCAATGTCGCTCGTCCACCGAAAGCCTTCCGGCGAGGTCCGAAAAACCGACTCCAATGATTGAAATTAACATTTTTGCGACTGACAACGAGCAGGGGAGCACGTTCGGCAGCGCAGGCACACAGAGTACTTACAAGCAGACACAAGTAGACAGAAAAGGGAGAACGGACGCATTTTGGCTTAAAAACTAACAATAAAGGTGAAGTTATAACACTGAAACGCCCTCCTGAATCACTAATCCTCGCCTCCATGGCGACGAATAAAGTAAGTTCGTTACAAGTACCATTATCACCGCAGGACGAGGAATAGCTAAACATGCTTCACTACACACCGTAGGAGGATACAATAGCTCACCGGCGTCACAATGTAAACAAACACTACACCTGACATCCACTGTAATTAGAGATGTCCGATATATACGTTAAAATGTAATATCGGAAATTATCGGTATCGGTTTTTTTATTATCGGTATCGTTTTTTTTATTTTTATTTTTATTTTTATTAAATCAACATAAAAAACACAAGATACACTTACAATTAGTGCACCAACCCAAAAAAACTCCCTCCCCCATTTCTTTCTGTTATCAATATTCTGGTTCCTACATTATTTATCAATATATATCAATACAGTCTGCAAGGAATACAGTCCGTAAGCACACATGACTGGTCCACTAATAGTACTAACCTTTAACAGTTAATTTTACTCATTTTCATTCATTACTAGTTTCTATGTAACTGTTTTTATATTGTTGTACTTTCTTTTTTATTCAAGAAAATGTTTTTAATTTATTTATCTTATTTTACTCATTTTTTAAAAAAGGACCTTATCTTCACCATACCTGTTTGTCCAAATTAGGCATGATGATGTGTTAATTCCACGACTGCATATATCGGTTGATATCGGTATCGGTTGATATCGGTATCGGTAATTAAAGAGTTGGACATGTTTAATGTACCCTATGTAGGGATGTCCGATAATGGCTTTTTGCCGATATCCGATATTCCGATATTGTCCGACTCTTAATTACCGATACCAACCGATACCGATATCAACCGATACCGATATCAACCGATACCGATATATACAGCCGTGGATTTAACACATTATTATGCCTAATTTGGACAACCAGGTATGGTGAAGATAAGGTCCTTTTTAAAAAAAAAATGAATAAAGTAAAATAACGTAAATAAATTAAAAACATTTTCCTGAATAAAAAATAAAGTAAAACAATATAAAAACAGTTACATAGAAACTAGTAAATGTCCTTATTTTTGAAGGAAAAGCACTGTACTTTTCAATGAAGATAACTTTAAACTAGTCTTAACTTTAAAGAAGTACACTCTATACATTGCTAATGTGGTAAATGACTATTCTAGCTGCAAATGTCTGGTTTTTGGTGCAATATCTACATAGGTGTATAGAGGCCCATTTCCAGCAACTATCACTCCAGTGTTCTAATGGTACAATGTGTTTGCTCATTGGCTCAGAAGGCTAATTGATGATTAGAAAACCCTTGTGCAATCATGTTCACACATCTGAAAACACTTTAGCTCGTTACAGAAGCTACAAAACTGACCTTTCTTTGAGCACATTGAGTTTCTGGAGCATCACATTTGTGGGGTCAATTAAACGCTGAAAATGGCCAGAAAAAGAGAACTTTCATGTGAAACTCGACAGTCTATTCTTGTTCTTAGAAATGAAGGCTATTCCACTAAATTGTTTGGGTGACCCCAAACTTTTGAACGGTAGTGTATATTGATATATAATGTAGGAACCAGAATATTAATTTTTTTTATTTTTTTTAAAAACATTTTTATTTTTATTAGAGATGTCCGATAAATGCGTTAAAATGTAATATTGGAAATTATCGGTATCGGTTTTTTTTATTATCAGTATCGTTTTTTTTATTTTTATTTATTTATTTTTAAAAAATTAAATACACATAAAAAACACAAGATACACTTACAATTAGTGCACCAACCCACCCCATTTACACTCATTCACACAAAAGGGTTGTTTCTTTCTGTTATTAATATTCTGGTTCCTACATTATATATCAATATATATCAATACAGTCTGCAAGGGATACAGTCCGTAAGCACACAGGACAGGTCCACTAATAGTACTAACCTTTAACAGTTAATTTTACAAATTGTAATTCATTACTAGTTTCTATGTAACTGTTTTTATATTGTTGTACTTTCTTTTTTATTCAAGAAAATGTTTTTAATTTATTTATCTTATTTTACTAATTTTAAAAAAAGTACCTTATCTTCACCATACCTGGTTGTCCAAATTAGGCATAATAATGTGTTAATTCCACGACTGCATATATCGGTTGATATCGGTATCGGTTGATATCGGTATCGGTAATTAAAGAGTTGGACAATATCGGAATATCGGATATCGGCAAAAAGCCATTATCGGACATCCCTAACTGTAATGATACCAAGTATAAGAGCGTATCTAGTTGATACTACTATAATTGCATTGATTGTTTTTGGCATCACATCGTCTTTCGTTTTTGAAAAAATATGTCGCTGGCCACATGAGGACTTTGACTATGACCAATGTATGATCCTGTAACTACTTGGTATAGGACTGATACCGAAGTTTGTGGTATCATTCAAAACTAATGTAAAGCATCCAAACAAGAGAAGAACAAGTGATTTTGACATTTGAACAGAAGTGTAGATAGAACATGTTAAAACAGGAAATAAGCAGATATTAACAGTAAATGAACAAGTGGATTAATAATCAATTTTTACAGTTTGTCCCTCATAATTTTGGCACAATAATAGGTGTATAAATGACACAATATGTTACTGCATATGTCAGTAGACAAAAAAAAATAAAAAATAAAAATTCTGATTCTGATTCTGATTCTTTGTTTGTTTACTTGTAAGTTGTCTACTATGTTCACTATTTTATTTTAGGACTAAATTGCAATAATAAACATATGTTTAATGCTAAGTAGGGATGTCCGATAATGGCTTTTGGCCGATATCCGATATTCCGATATTGTCCAACTCTTAATTACCGATACCGATATCAACCGATACCGATATCAACCGATACCGATATGTACAGTCGTGGAATTAACACACTATTATGCCTAATTTGGACAACCAGGTATGGTGAAGATAAGGTCCTTTTTTAAAAAAAATTAATACAAAAAAATAAGATAAATAAATCAGAAACATTTTCTTGAATAAAAAAGAAAGTAAAACAATATAAAAACAGTTACATAGAAACTAGTAATGAATGAAAATGAGTCAAATTAACTGTTAAAGGTTAGTACTATTAGTGGAGCAGCAGCACGCACAACCATGTGTGCTTACGGACTGTATTCCTTGCAGACTATATATATATACACTACCGTTGACAAGTTTGGGGTCACATGTAAATGTCCTTATTTTTGAAGGAAAAGCACTGTACTTTTCAATGAAGATAACTTGAAACTAGTCTTAACTTGAAAGAAATACACTCTATACGTTGCTAATGTGGTAAATGACTATTCTAGCTGCAAATGTCTGCTTTTTGGTGCAATATCTACATAGGTGTATAGAGGCCCATTTCCAGCAACTATCACTCCAGTGTTCTAATGGTACAATGTGTTTGCTCATTGGCTCAGAAGGCTAATTGATGATTAGAAAACCCTTGTGCAATCATGTTCACACATCTGAAAACACTTTAGCTCGTTACAGAAGCTACAAAACTGACCTTCCTTTTAGCAGATTGAGTTTCTGGAGCATCACATTTGTGGGGTCAATTAAACGCTCAAAATGGCCAGAAAAAGAGAACTTTCATCTGAAATTCGACAGTCTATTCTTGTTCTTAGAAATGAAGGCTATTCCACAAAATTGTTTGGGTGACCCCAAACTTTTGAACGGTAGTGTATATTGATATATAATGTAGGAGCCAGAATATTATTTTTTTTATTTTATTTTTTATTTTTTAAATTTTTATTAGAGATGTCCGATAATATCGGTCTGCCGAGCACAATAGCTAAATAACTAAAGCAATGGATTCTAACAAGGGGTAGCCTTGTCTACGTAAGTCTTGCTTGTCTCCTAGCCCATGCTAAGTGGTAGCCTTGTCTACGTAAGTTTTGCTTGTCTCCTAGCCCATGCTAAGTGGTAGCCTTGTCTACGTAAGTTTTGCTTGTCTCCTAGCCCATGCTAAGTGGTAGCCTTGTCTACGTAAGTTTTGCTTGTCTCCTAGCCCATGCTAAGTGGTAGCCTTGTCTACGTAAGTTTTGCTTGTCTCCTAGCCCATGCTAAGTGGTAGCCTTGTCTACGTAAGTTTTGCTTGTCTCCTAGCCCATGCTAAGTGGTAGCCTTGTCTACGTAAGTTTTGCTTGTCTCCTAGCCCATGCTAAGTGGTAGCCTTGTCTACGTAAGTCTTGCTTGTCTCCTAGCCCATGCTAAGTGGTAGCCTTGTCTACGTAAGTTTTGCTTGTCTCCTAGCCCATGCTAAGTGGTAGCCTTGTCTACGTAAGTTTTGCTTGTCTCCTAGCCCATGCTAAGTGGTAGCCTTGTCTACGTAAGTTTTGCTTGTCTCCTAGCCCATGCTAAGTGGTAGCCTTGTCTACGTAAGTTTTGCTTGTCTCCTAGCCCATGCTAAGTGGTAGCCTTGTCTACGTAAGTTTTGCTTGTCTCCTAGCCCATGCTAAGTGGTAGCCTTGTCTACGTAAGTCTTGCTTGTCTCCTAGCCCATGCTAAGTGGTAGCCTTGTCTACGTAAGTCTTGCTTGTCTCCTAGCCCATGCTAAGTGGTAGCCTTGTCTACGTAAGTTTTGCTTGTCTCCTAGTCCATGCTAAGTGGTAGCTTAGTTTCGGGTGCGATCAGCACATTATTAATTTTGCTTGTTTTCTGTTTTTGGTACTTTGCGTTATCTTTTTGAGAATAAATCATGTTCTTACCTGCACGCTTTGTCCAGAGTGGTCCGTCGTGACATTAGACCTGGATCGAATTGAACGTGTAGCTTCTAGGCTTGTACGGTATACCGGTATTAGTATAGTACCCCGATACTAATGAATCATATTCGGTACTATACCGCCTCTAAAAAGTACCCCCCCAGAGGAGCACGTTCGGCAGCGCACAATCACAGAGTACTTACAAGCAGACACAGCGTGTAGACAGAAAAGGGAGAACGGACGCATTTTGGCTTAAAAAACTACCGATAACGGTGAAACGCCCTCAGGAAGAGGTGCCTGAAGACATGGCTAGCTAGCTCGCGGCTGAAGTCCATCCGCATCCAAGTTTCTTACAAGTACCATTATCACTGCAGGACGAGGAATAGCTAAACATGCTTCACTACACACCGTAGGAGAATACAATAGCTCACCGGCGTCATTAGCGGTTCCTGAATGTAAACAAACGCCATGGGTGGATCGCAATACATTTTGGTACCGGTACCAAAATATTGGTATCGGGACAAAATGAGTAGCTTTGGTATAACTAAGGATGGATACCTTTCACATTTGAATCGATATGGTACGAATTTCCGATAACTGGGAATCGATACCGATACTATTTTCGGTACTTTTGGGTGTGTTCACATGTGCTACTAAATAATATTTGTAAAAATATATATATATATATTTTTTAAATCATTTAACATTGATTTTTGCTGTCCATCTTGTTATTTTACACCAGATGACCCGCAAAATGAGCTGCATTTTTTTTAAATGAAACAAACTGCTGTTCTAAATGTGTCCACTGGATGTCGCAATAGCAAGTCAAGTGTAACCCACAGTCATGACGTGTCAGCGGACTTTAAGCGCTCTCCGGATTGGCTGCCGTTACGCCAATCGGCGCGGGTGCAAGCAACCAGCTGCTCCTGTGGTGGCTGGCGGCAGATGGCGGCAGACTGATGCAGTATTGACGCACAGTGCCTTCTTTAATTGCAAATCATCCTCTCAACGGATAAAATAACAAAACAGTCGGATGCGACTACTTGAGTCAACATGACCATCGTTTTTGTAGTTAGTTATGTGCAACACTCACATTTGGTTGACGGCATGATGTGCACCCTGAACTCCATTGTAAAAATGTGTGTTTCTACATGTTTTGTTTGTTTATGCTTAAATGTTCACATTGGTTAAGTTTGTAGCTATGTTACTTTGATTTTGACTATGGTGTCAGTTTGATAACTATATTACATTTGTAATATTTGAATGATGATAAATGAATGTGTTGTGGCAGTTGTGGATGTCATCAATGCGGTGATTTGAGGACGTCTTTAATGGGCCCGCCAACATGAGAATGCTAAACAGGAAGTGCTTCGAGTTTATTGGCTTTGTAAATACACTGAGACAAAGTCCAAGTTCATTGTGTTCTTCATGGTGTTTCCTCAGGATTTTCAACTAACTTGAAGTGTTTTTGCCAAGAGGGTTATATGTAATACGGGCATTTTCAGAATGCGCTCGTTCAATTTTTGGCCAAAGTAAGATAAAGAAAAACACTTTTAAGTTTTCATGCCATGATTTAACCAGTCCGGCCAAAGGGGGATCAGGTTTTCCTCCATGCGGCCCCTGAGCTAAAATGAGTTTGACACCCCTGTCCTACACTTCCGAGTCTCATTTGCAAGTATTATATAGCAGACTTTGCGTGCAGTTGTAATTCCAAGATGTCAGATGGCGGCAGACTGATGCAGTATTGACAAACAATGCCTTCTTTAATTGCAAAGCATCGTCTCAACGGATAAAATAACAAAACAGTCAGATGCGAATACTTGAGTCAACATGACCATCATCTTTGTAGTTAGTTATGTGCAACACTCACATTTGGTTGACGGCATGATGTGCACCCTGAACTCCATTGTAAAAATGTGTGTTTCTACATGTTTTGTTTGTTTATGCTTAAATGTTCACATTGGTTAAGTTTGATTTTGACTATGGTGTCAGTTTGATAACTATATTACATTTGTAATATTTGAATGATGATAAATGAATGTGTTGTGGCAGTTGTGGATGTCATCAACGCGGCGGTTTGAAGACGTCTTTAATGGGCCCGCCAACATGAGAATGCTAAACAGGAAGTGCTTCGAGTTTATTGGCTTTGTAAATACACTGAGACAAAGTCCAAGTTCATTGTGTTCTTCATGGTGTTTCCTCAGGATTTTCAACTAACGAAGTGTTTTTGCCAAGAGGATTATATGTAATACGGGCATTTTCAGAATGCGCTCGTTCAATTTTTGGCCAAAGTAAAACAAAGAAAAACACTTAAGTTTTCATGCCATGATTTAACCAGTCCGGCCTAAGGGGGATCAGGTTTTCCTCCATGCGGCCCCTGAGCTAAAATGAGTTTGACACCCCTGTCCTACACTTCCGAGTCTCATTTGCAAGTATTATATAGCAGACTTTGCGTGCAGTTGTAATTCCAAGATGTCAGATGGCGGCAGACTGATGCAGTATTGACGCACAGTGCCTTCTTTAATTGAAAACCAACCAGTTATGTGCAACACTCACATTTGGTTGACGGCATGATGTGCACCCTGAACTCCATTGTAAAAACGTGTGTTTCTACAATTTCTAACCAGTCCGGCCTAAGTTGGGATCAGGTTTTCCTCCATGCGGCCCCTGAGCTAAGACCAGTGTTTCTGAACCATTGTTGGGCCGCCAAAATTATTTTTCTCAGCTGTGGTCCGTACTCAGTTGCAATACACTCTCCCGCCACCTGTGGCAGCAATAAAAAAAAGAACCCCATGAAAGTTTTTACTTGGCAAAAAAGCTGAAAGTGGTAAGTACTGAGTCACATGAAAGTGGTGTCTGCAACAAATAAATCATTTCAGCTACATTGTCTTTTGGATCGTTGACAAAAAAGTGACAGAAATCCATATCGTAAAATCAATTTAGAAAATGACTTCTGTGGCTGAGCGGTCTTCTTTCTGGTCCCGGTGGTCTTTCAGCATGAGTGATCCATCTTCTAGGCAAGATTATTTATAGAGCCCAATTTGTACGCGAGGCATTTCAAAGTGCTTTACAGATGCATAAAACTGCACGAAAGCATGTAATAAATCATAATAATAATAAACAAAAGCATCATAAAAAAATAATCATACATTTTGAAACAAATGCAAAAAGTGAGAATAAAAAAACTTTCAGTTGTCATTTGCACAGCTTTATTCACCATGGATGCACACCAGTGACGTGCGGTGAGGTTCATGGCTGGTGAGGCAACAACACACCATTTGCAGACTATAATTACTGCTTTGCAAAAAATATTTTTAACCCAAATAGGTGAATTTAGATGATCTCCCACGGCACACCAGACTGTGTGTCAAGACTTGGTCTGTGGCGTGGTTTGTTCTCCCGTGGTGCAAAGGAATTAGACCAAACGTGGCGTGCAGGTGAGGACATGTTTAATATATTAACTCAAAAAAGGCTCAAAAGGGGGTAAACAAAAGGCGCGCACAATGGCGGAAGTACAAAACTAGACTATGAAAACAAAACACTAGCACAAAGGCAAAAAACTATGAACTATAACATGTTTAATATATTAACTCAAAAAAGGCTCAAAAGGGGATACACAAAAGGCGCGCACAATGGCGGAAGTACAAAACTAGACTATGAAAACAAAACACTAGCACGTTTAATATATTAACTCAAAAAAGGCTGAAAAGGGGATACACAAAAGGCGCGCACAATGGCGGAAGTACAAAACTAGACTATGAAAACAAAACACTAGCACAAAGGCAAAAAACCATGACCAATAACAAAACTTACTTGACATGACAAGAGGGGCAAAAGGAAGAGCAGCATGGATCATGAGGGTAAACAGAGTGATGTCGCCAGGCCGACTGCCTGGCAACAATGGCCTTAAATACTGGTGACATGATTAGTGAAAACGTGAGACAGGTGTGTGACATGAGGATGTGAAACAGGTGCGTGACAAGACAGGTGAAAACTAATGGGTGACCATGGAAACCAAACCAAACAAGGAAGTGCAACCAGGAACTAAAAAAAGAGCCCAAAAGCCAAGCAAAACCACAACATGATTAACACAGACATGACACTGTGGTTGAAAAACACTGGTGTAGACCACAAGGAAGTCTTTTATATTAGGAAAAATATAATAATAATATGACTCCTTTAATGCGCCTTATAATCCGGTGCGCCTTATATATGAAAAAAAAGATCGAAAATAGACCATTCGTCTGCGGTGCTTCTTATAATCCGGTGCGCCCTATGGTCCGTAAAATATAGTAAATTGCCGATTCTTATACGGAACTCCATTCGCATACCGGACCCAGATGTGTAACCCTTGTGTACTGTTCATATTGTTGTTACTCAGCCAGCGTTTGTGGGTCTGATGGACCCGTTGCATTTTGTGGCTTTTTTATTGCCTCGCAATCAAACAGTTTTGTGTTAAAATACTGAACAGATGCTTATTGGGATAAGGTAAACTGAGTAACAACAATATGAACGTTGCACGGAAACGTTTCTGCATCCCACAGGGATTCTTCTTTTGTGTTTCTGCACCTGCGATATCCACACAAGGTGGCGACATTGTTGGTCAACACTGTCTGCTCTCATTTTGTCGCACATTTTACCCTCTGATGTTCTGTGTACCTGCAGTCTGTCCTCCTCCTGTCTAAGCCTGCTGTGTATGTGTGTGTGTGTGTTTGGGTGGGTGTGGTACCCAGAATATCAATTTCCACACTTCTATTAGCCCCCGGTTCAGTGGACCCGGACATCTTATATGTAATAGAAATGCGTAGGGGGGGGGGGTGTATGATGTGTGGTCATTAAATATGTATTCTGATACACTACCGTTCAAAAGTTTGGGGTCACATTGAAATGTCCTTATTTTTGAAGGAAAAGCACTGTACTTTTCAATGAAGATAACTTTAAACTAGTCTTAACTTTAAAGAAATAAACTCCTATGCTTACATTTCATTGTGCAACATGAGGATGTTTAAGGGGAACTAAATGTGATCTCTGAAAGGGGTACAAATGATTTCCAAAGCAGTGCTTTGGGTATAAAGTTAAGTTAGGTTAAATGAAAGTATTATTATTATTATTATTATTAATCTTACGGTATACACTACCGTTCAAAAGTTTGGGGTCACATGTAAATGTCCTTATTTTTGAAGGAAAAGCACTGTACTTTTCAATGAAGATAACTTTAAACTAGTCTTAACTTGAAAGAAATACACTCTATACATTGCTAATGTGGTAAATGACTATTCTAGCTGCAAATGTCTGCTTTTTGGTGCAATATCTACATAGGTGTATAGAGGCCCATTTCCAGCCACTATCACTCCAGTGTTCTAATGGTACAATGCGTTTGCTCATTGGCTCAGAAGGCTAATTGATGATTAGAAAACCCTTGTGCAATCATGTTCACACATCTGAAAACACTTTAGCTCGTTACAGAAGCTACAAAACTGACCTTCCTTTGAGCAGATTGAGTTTCTGGAGCATCACATTTGTGGGGTCAATTAAACGCTCAAAATGGCCAGAAAAAGACAACTTTCATCTGAAACTCGACAGTCTATTCTTGTGCTTAGAAATGAAGGCTATTCCACAAAATTGTTCGGGTGACCCCAAACTTTTGAACGGTAGTGTATATGTTTTTCACAGAAAACGAGCCAAAGTCAGTGAGTTTCAGTTTGAAAAATGTATTAATTGTATCATTTTTCTTTCAATAAAAAAATGAAAATGGGTCCCACAGACCCGAAAACCACACAATGCTGTGTGGTGTTTAACATCTCAGTAGGCTCTTCTCAACAAAGGTTGCCTCGACTGACCCGCAATTTAGCCTCCGTAATCGCACTACTTTCATTTCCTAACGCAGCTTTTTGTCTTACTGTTCCGCTCATTCTCATTTAATGAAAAATAATTTCCAATTTCTTTTCATCATATGACCCCAAACTAGGCTCCATCCCTCCGGGGTTTGAACAGCTGAGTCCACATGGCATGCTTTAAAAAGCTCAATCGATTCTCAAAGGCTGACCTCGGAAATTAAACCTCACAATGAGGTTCCCTATTATTCTTTTCAGGGGGAACGTCGGCGGCTCCGGGAAACACACCAAGTTTCCCGGTATCTGCGGGATGCAATGACGTGTGAAGTCATCTATTTCATGCTTGCAAAAGCGGAATAGAAGGCAGGACAAGGGGATGCTTTGGAAGTCACAAACGGTCTTGTGAGCTGTTTGGCTCAAATTAAAAGCGATTTAACTCTACAATTACGTTGCTGATTTTCAATTAAGTCTCGCACCCAACGAGGAAACTCATAAAAGATTTACAAGAAACAATATTCAAGGACGTTTTATTGCAACACTTTCCCTTTTTTTTTTCGAAAAACTGTTGCTTCGTTTGTGTGAAAAAATGATTTCCAAGAGACCGGAACACAACAGGCCATAGAAAACTGCAGGGACTCTTTTGTGTGTGGTGTCACGCTGAGACTTGTTGTAATAAATGGAGGAACGTGATTTTTTTGGTAATTTCAGCTCCTTCCTAACAAGAAAAGAAGATAAAAACTCATATCCACTGAGGACATTATTTGGCCGTGGCAAAAATGTTAACGGTTTTCTTGCTTTTTGAGTCAGGGCCCCTCTGGTGGGCTTTGTTTCCTGGGAAACGTTTAATACAGGGGTGTCAAAGTCAAGACCCACGGGCCAGATCTTGAATGATCCATGGCCCCCCAGGATGATATTTGATTAGTATTAAATCCATTTATTAAAGTAAAATTTTAAATAATATATCCCTTTATTAAAGTCAAATTTAAAACAATTAAATCCATTTAAAAATGTAAAATATAAAATAAATACATCCATTTAAAAGAATTAAAATAAAAAATAAATGAATCCGTTTAATGAAGTCAAATTTAAAATAAATAAATGCATTTATCAAAGTGAAATTTAAAATAAATAAATACATTTATTGAAGTTACACTTAAAATAAAAAAATCCATTTAATAAAGTCAAATTTAAATAATATTCAAATCCATTTAAAAATGTAAAATATAAAATAAATACATCCATTTAAATTTTTTTAATTTAAAATAAATGAATCCGTTTAATAAAGTCAAATTTAAAATAGATAAATCAATTTATTAAAGTAAAATAAATTAAAAAAAAATATATATTTTTTAATAAATACATCCATTTAAAAAAAGCACTATTTAAAATAAATAAATCAATGTATTAAAGTAAGATTTTAAATAAATAAATTAATTCATTAAAATAAAATTAAAAATAAATAAATGCATTTAAAAAAGTCAAATTTAAGATAAATAGAGCCATTTAAAAAGTCTAATTTAAAATATATAAATCCATTTAAAAAAATTCAAATTTAAAATAAAATAATCCATTTATTAAATTCAAATTCAAAATAAATATATAAATTTAAAAAAGTCAAATTTCAAATAAATACATCCATTTAAAAAAGTCACATTTAAAATAAATAAAAAGTTTATTAACGTAAAATTTGAAATAAATAAATCCATTTAATAAAGTTAAATTCAAAATAAATAAATTCATTTATTAAAGTCAACTTTAAAATAAATAAATCCATTTAAAAAGTAAAATTAAAAATATATAAATCCATTTAAAAAAGTAAAGATTAAAATAAATAAATCAATTTAAAAAAGTTACATTTAAAATAAATACATCCATTTAAAAAAGTACAATTTAAAATAAATACATCCATCTATTAAAGTAACATTTTTAATAAATACATCTGTTTATTAAAGTCAAATTTAAAATAAATACATTCATTTAAAAATGTCAAGGCCAAAGCCACAGCCGCTTGCTGCTGTTTTGCACGCACCAATACTCCATCAGTGTTGGTGCTAGGAATTATCAAAATGGGGTCCCGGAGACCCCATCAAGTCTTAAAAATGACGTCCCACTTTTTTGTAACCGTTGTTTATCTGTAAATACAATATACAAATAATATAAATGTCAGTGTTTATCTGTAAAAAACAATATATAAATAATAAATGTCAGTATTTATCTGTAAATAACAATGTAAAAATAATACATGTCAGTGTTTATCTGTAAATAACAATATATAAATAATAAATATCAGTGTTCATCTGTAAATAACAATACATAAATACCATGAAAGTCAGTGTTTATCTGTAAATAACAATATATAAATAATAAATGTCAGTGTTTATCTGTAAATAACAATATATAAATAATAAACGTCAGTGTTTATCTGTAAATAACAATATAGAAATAATATACATGTCAGTGTTTATCCGTAAAAAACAATATAAAAATAATAAATGTCAGTGTTTATCTGTAAAAGCAATATATAAATAATACATGCCAGTGTTTATCTGTAAATAACAATATATAAATAATATTTGTCAGTTTTATCTGTAAATAACAATATATACATAATAAATGTTAGTGTTTATTTGTAAATAACAAAATAAAAATAATAATTGTCAGTTTTATCTGTAAATAACAATACTTCAATTATATTTGTCAGTGATTGTATGTAAATAACAATGTATAAATAATAAATGTCAGTGTTTATCTGGAAATAACGACATATAAATAATAAATGTCAGTGTTTATCTGTAAATAACAATATAGAAATAATATAAATGTCAGTGTTTATCTGTAAAAACAATATATAAATAATAAATGTCAGTGTTTATCTGTAAATAGCAATATATCAATAATACATGTCAGTGTTTATCTGTAAATAACAATGTATAAATAATAATTGTCAGTTTTATCTGTAAATAACAAAATATACATACAAAATGTTAGTGTTTATCTGTAAATAACAATATAAAAATAATAATTGTCAGTTTTATCTGTAAATAACAATATATAAATAATACATGTCAGTGTTTGTATGTAAATAACAATATATAAATAATAAATGTCAGTGTTTATCTGGAAATAACAATATATAAATAATATGAATGTCAGTGTTTATCTGGAGATAACGATATATAAATAATAAATGTCAGTGTTTATCTGTAAATAACAATATAGAAATAATATAAATGTCAGTGTTTATCTGTAAATAACAATATATAAATAATAAATGTCAGTGTTTATCTGTAAGTAACAATATAGAAATAATATAAATGTCAGTGTTTATCTGTAAAAAACAATATATCAATAATACATGTCAGTGTTTATCTGTAAATAACAATGTATAAATAATAATTGTCAGATTTATCTGTAAATAACAATATATACATAATAAATGTTAGTGTTTATCCGTAAATAACAATATAAAAATAATAATTGTCAGTTTTATCTGTAAATAACAATATATAAATAATAAATGTCAGTGTTTATCTGGAAATAACAATATATAAATAATATGAATGTCAGTGTTTATCTGGAGATAACGATATATAAATAATAAATGTCAGTGTTTATCTGTAAATAACAATATAGAAATAATATAATTGTCAGTGTTTATCTGTAAATAACAATATATAAATAATAAATGTCAGTGTTTATCTGTAAATAACAATATATAAATAATATAAATGTCAGTGTTTATCTGTAAAAAACAATATATCAATAATACATGTCAGTGTTTATCTGTAAATAACAATGTATAAATAATAATTGTCAGTTTTATCTGTAAATAACAATATATACATAATAAATGTTAGTGTTTATCTGTAAATAACAATATAAAAATAATAGTTGTCAGTTTTATCTGTAAATAACAATATATAAATAATAAATGTCAGTGTTTGTATGTAAATAACAATATATAAATAATAAATGTCAGTGTTTATCTGTAAATAACAATATATAAATAATAAACGTCAGTGTTTATCTGTAAATAACAATATAGAAATAATATACATGTCAGTGTTTATCCGTAAAAAACAATATAAAAATAATAAATGTCAGTGTTTATCTGTAAAAGCAATATATAAATAATACATGCCAGTGTTTATCTGTAAATAACAATATATAAATAATATTTGTCAGTTTTATCTGTAAATAACAATATATACATAATAAATGTTAGTGTTTATTTGTAAATAACAAAATAAAAATAATAATTGTCAGTTTTATCTGTAAATAACAATACTTCAATTATATTTGTCAGTGATTGTATGTAAATAACAATGTATAAATAATAAATGTCAGTGTTTATCTGGAAATAACGACATATAAATAATAAATGTCAGTGTTTATCTGTAAATAACAATATAGAAATAATATAAATGTCAGTGTTTATCTGTAAAAACAATATATAAATAATAAATGTCAGTGTTTATCTGTAAATAGCAATATATCAATAATACATGTCAGTGTTTATCTGTAAATAACAATGTATAAATAATAATTGTCAGTTTTATCTGTAAATAACAAAATATACATACAAAATGTTAGTGTTTATCTGTAAATAACAATATAAAAATAATAATTGTCAGTTTTATCTGTAAATAACAATATATAAATAATACATGTCAGTGTTTGTATGTAAATAACAATATATAAATAATAAATGTCAGTGTTTATCTGGAAATAACAATATATAAATAATATGAATGTCAGTGTTTATCTGGAGATAACGATATATAAATAATAAATGTCAGTGTTTATCTGTAAATAACAATATAGAAATAATATAAATGTCAGTGTTTATCTGTAAATAACAATATATAAATAATAAATGTCAGTGTTTATCTGTAAGTAACAATATAGAAATAATATAAATGTCAGTGTTTATCTGTAAAAAACAATATATCAATAATACATGTCAGTGTTTATCTGTAAATAACAATGTATAAATAATAATTGTCAGATTTATCTGTAAATAACAATATATACATAATAAATGTTAGTGTTTATCCGTAAATAACAATATAAAAATAATAATTGTCAGTTTTATCTGTAAATAACAATATATAAATAATAAATGTCAGTGTTTATCTGGAAATAACAATATATAAATAATATGAATGTCAGTGTTTATCTGGAGATAACGATATATAAATAATAAATGTCAGTGTTTATCTGTAAATAACAATATAGAAATAATATAATTGTCAGTGTTTATCTGTAAATAACAATATATAAATAATAAATGTCAGTGTTTATCTGTAAATAACAATATAGAAATAATATAAATGTCAGTGTTTATCTGTAAAAAACAATATATCAATAATACATGTCAGTGTTTATCTGTAAATAACAATGTATAAATAATAATTGTCAGTTTTATCTGTAAATAACAATATATACATAATAAATGTTAGTGTTTATCTGTAAATAACAATATAAAAATAATAGTTGTCAGTTTTATCTGTAAATAACAATATATAAATAATAAATGTCAGTGTTTGTATGTAAATAACAATATATAAATAATAAATGTCAGTGTTTATATGGAGATAACGATATATAAATAATACATGTCAGTGTTTATCTGTAAATAGCGATATATAAATAATAAATGTCATTGTTTATCTGTAAATAACAATATAGATATGAATAGTCGGGCCCAGGTGTGCACAGATGTTCCTCCATGCGGCCCCTCAGCTAAAATGAGTCTGACTCCCCGGCTTTAATCCTTCGTGAGCCTCGTCTGAAGCAAAATGTGGTGAGATTTTAGCGCGGCGGCTCCTGGGTAATTGGAGTGTAGTCTTTTAATGAGCACTCGCTTGCCGGAGAGATGTGGAAGAACGCTCGACCCGAACTTATGATGATCGCTTAAACGTTTGATAATGTCGCGTTATTGAGGCAGATCTGTCCTGACGTGTGCGTGCTAATGGACAGTGGACCGCTATGGAGATCTTATTATTCAGCTGCCTTCAGGCAGGATGTGGTGTGAGCGATGACATCATCATTCCAGGTATCTGACTATTAGTTGCGCAAGCAATCAGACTGTTGATTGTCTGATGTTTGAGGGAACATGTGGAAGTGTGTTCTAGCTCCAGAGGGAGAATACTGGCAGGCAAAGTTGCTCCCTGTGTCCATCCATCCATTCATCCATCCATCCATCCATCCATCCATCCATCCATCCATCCATCCATCCATCCAACCATCCATCCATCATCCATCCAACCATCCATCCATCCATTCATCCATCCATCCATCCATCCATCCATCCATCCATCCATCCATTCATCCATCCAACCATCCATCCATCCATCCATTCATCCATCCATCCATTCATCCATCCATCCATCCATCCATCCATCCATCCATTAAAACATTCTCTACCATGCAGTTAATACACAACTGTGACATACCAGATATCTTTCACACCCAATATAATATTGTGAGAGTCCAGTCCATAGTGGATCTAACATAATAGTGTGAGAGTCCAGTCCATAGTGGATCTAACATAATAGTGTGAGAGTCCAGTCCATAGTGGATCTAACATAATAGTGTGAGAGTCCAGTCCATAGTGGATCTAACATAATAGTGTGAGAGTCCAGTCCATAGTGGATCTAACATAATAGTGTGAGAGTCCAGTCCATAGTGGATCTAACATAATAGTGTGAGAGTCCAGTCCATAGTGGATCTAACATAATAGTGTGAGAGTCCAGTCCATAGTGGATCTAACATAATAGTGTGAGAGTCCAGTCCATAGTGGATCTAACATAATAGTGTGAGAGTCCAGTCCATAGTGGATCCAACATAATAGACTGAGAGTCCAGTCCATAGTGGATCTAACATAATAGTGTGAGAGTCCAGTCCACAGTGGATCTAACATAATAGTGTGAGAGTCTAGTCCATAGTGGATCTAACATAATAGAGTGAGAGTCCAGTTCATAGTGGATCTAACATAACAGTGTGAGAGTCCAGTCCATAGTCACTATGGACTGGACTCTCACACTGTTATGTTAGATCCACTATGGCATAGTGGATCTAACATAATAGTGAGAGTCCAGTTCATAGTGGATCTAACATAATAGTGAGAGTCCAGTTCATAGTGGATCTAACATAACAGTGTGAGAGTCTAGTCCATAAAAACCCTTCTTTTTTTTTTTTTTAATAATTTTTTTAGATATATGCGTGCTAGTTCTAGCTATTAGGCTGTTCTACTTTGTATTTTTATTATCTTTTTATTTATTTTTAATACACTGTAGCACTTTGAGGTTGTTTTGTTCAATGAAAAGTGCTTTTACAAATAAAATCCATTATTATTATTATTATTATTATTATTATTACTTTTTAGAGGCGGTAAAGTATGAAATATTATTAATTAGTATTACAGTACTATACTAAGACCGGGCTTTCTGTTCCGCTGCTCCCAGTCTGTGGAACGCTCTCCCTGACCACCTGAGGGCACCACAGACTGTGGCTGCTTTTAAAAAAGGCTTAAAAACCTTTCTTTAAAAAAAAAAAAAAATTCTAGCTATTTGACTGTTCTAGTTTTTATCTATATTTTTTTTAATTATCTTTTTATTTTAATTTTTTTAATACACTGTAGCACTTTGAGGTTGTTTACGCAATGTAAAGTGCTTTTTAGAAATACAATTTATTATTATTATTATTATTATTATTATTATTATTATTATTATTATTATTATTATTATTATTATTACTTTTTAGAGGCAGTATAGTACGAAATATTATTAATTAGTATTACAGTACTATACTAAGACCGGGCTTTCTGTTCCGCTCCTCCCAGTCTGTGGAACGCTCTCCCTGACCACTTGAGGGCATCACAGACTGTGGCTGCTTTTAAAAAAGGCTTAAAAACCTTTCTTTAAAAAAAAAAAAAAAAAAAATTCTAGCTATTTGACTGTTCTAGTTTTTATCTTTATTTATTTTTTATTATCTTTTTATTTTAATTTTTTTAATACACTGTAGCACTTTGAGGTTGTTTACTCAATGTAAAGTGCTTTTTACAAATAAAATCTATTATTATTATTATTACTTTTTAGAGGCAGTATAGTACGAAATATTATTAATTAGTATTACAGTACTATACTAAGACCGGGCTTTCTGTTCCGTTGCTCCCAGTCTGTGGAACGCTCTCCCTGACCACCTGAGGGCACCACAGACTGTGGCTGCTTTTAAAAAAGGCTTAAAAACCTTTCTTTAAAAAAAAAAAAAAAATATTTCTAGCTATTTGACTGTTCTAGTTTTTATCTTTATTTTTTTAATTATCTTTTCATTTTAATTTTTTTAATACACTGTAGCACTTTGAGGTTGTTTACTCAATGTAAAGTGCTTTTTACAAATAAAATCTATTATTATTATTATTATTATTATTATTACTTTTTAGAGGTGGTATAGTACGAAGTATTATTCATTAGTATTACAGTACTATACTAAGACCGGGCTTTCTGTTCCGCTGCTCCCAGTCTGTGGAACACTCTCCCTGACCACCTGAGGGCACCACAGACTGTGGCTGCTTTTAAAAAAGGCTTAAAAACCTTTCTTTAAAAAAAAAAAAATATATATTTCTAGCTATTTGACTGTTCTAGTTTTTATCTTTATTTATTTTTTATTACATTTTTATTTTAATTTTTTTAATACACTGTAGCACTTTGAGGTTGTTTACTCAATGTAAAGTGCTTTTTACAAATAAAATCTATTATTATTATTAGGGATGTCCGATAATGGCTTTTTGCCGATATCCGATATTCCGATATTGTCCAACTCTTTAATTACCGATACCGATATCAACCGATACCGATATCAACCGATATATACAGTCGCGGAATTAACACGTTATTATGCCTAATTTGGACAACCAGGTATGGTGAAGATAAGGTACTTTTTAAAAAAAATAGTAAAATAAGATAAATAAATTAAAAACATTTTCTTGAATAAAAAAGAAAGTACAACAATATAAAAACAGTTACATAGAAACTGGTAATGAATGAAAATTAATAAAATTAACTGTTAAAGGTTAGTACTATTAGTGGACCAGTCATGTGTGCTTACGGACTGTATTCCTTGCAGACTGTATTGATATATATTGATATATAATGTAGGAAGCAGAATATTAATAACAGAAAGAAACAACCCTTTTGTGTGAATGAGTGTAAATGGGGGAGGGAGGTTTTTTGGGTTGGTGCACTAATTGTAAGTGTATCTTGTGTTTTTTATGTTGATTTAAAAAAATAAATAAAATAAAAAAAAAATAAAATAAAAAACATACCGATAATAAAAAAAAACGATACCGATAATTTCCGATATTACATTTTAACGCATGTATCGGACATCTGTAATTTTTATTATTATTATTATTATTATTATTATTATTATACCGTACAACCCGAGAATGCTGATTCTACCAAGGTTAACCGGCAGTTGAACTCCTAACAACATAAATATCCCACTAATGTTCAAACGTTTAATGTTTGGCCTTGCTGGCTTCTTGGCTTCATGTCGCGGTTCTTTAACGGGTGACGTTTCATTGAGCATCTTCTCATATTACTCACATTTTAGAGGTGGCGGCGTGTCTGCAAACTTAAATTCCTGGCGCGTGTCCTTGCTCCTTGCATGAAGAGTTCCGCCAAAAGGAAATACACCGACTCCAACATGTTTTCTCCTTGACGGTTGAACTGCACAGGGGCATCATGGGAGATGTTTACCTACCAAATAGCGCCAGAAAAAAAACGACATTAACGAGTCCCTTTTTTGATACCTTCACATTGTGAGCATTTTGAAACCGCAATTTTGCAGTATTTACGATACCATTTCATCCGTATTACTATTACAGTTATTCATGAATGTTGTCCCAATAAGATTGTTATATTGTTTTGTAATTAGAAGAGCTGATATAGCGCCGCCAATTCCAATGTCCCACTGACGCATTGCCGACCCTTAAAGTCATTTATAATGCATTTCTGTATTACTGTTTGAGTTATGTTGGTTGTCAGCGGTCATTTCACTGGCATTGATTCTCTACTGCAAACACTGTCGTAGTTTCACACTTTTATTACTTTTTTCAGACCTTACAGGAATTTTTTCAGCTTGCCGAATTCAAATAAAACATTTCCAGAAAGCTCCGGGGTCTATTTTGTATATTCCAAAAAGCCAGCGTCCTATTAAGTAGACATTTGATTTTGGACTATTTATTTTGTTTTAGTTACAGGTAGTGTTGTCCCGATATCAATATTTTGGTACCGGTACCAATGTATATTTCGATACTTTTTGATACTTTTCTTTCTTTTTTTTTTTTTTGTCCTGCCCAGCTTCTCACGCTGTACAAATTTGTACAAAAAGTGTGGGATACTTCTACTCTTAATGCCTTATTTGTATTTAACATTATTAAATGTGTATATATATATATATATATATATATATATATATATATATATATATATATATATATATATATATATATATATTAGAGATGTCCGATAATATCGGCCGGCCGATATTATCGGCCGATAAATGCTTTAAAATGTAATATCGGAAATTATCGGTATCGTTTATTTTATTATCGGTATCGTTTTTTTTTATTTTTTATTTTATTTTATTTTTTATTTTTTTAATTAAATCAACATAAAAAACACAAGATACACTTACAATTAGTGCACCAACCCAAAAAACCTCCCTCCCCCCATTTCTTTCTGTTATCAATATTCTGGTTCCTACATTATATATCAATATATATCAATACAGTCTGCAAGGGATACAGTCCGTAAGCACACATGATTGTGCGTGCTGCTGCTCCACTAATAGTACTAACCTTTAACAGTTAATTTGACCAATTTTCATTAATTACTAGTTTCTATGTAACTGATTTTATATTGTTTTACTTTCTTTTTTATTCAAGAAAATGTTTTTAATTTATTTATCTTATTTTATTTTATTAATTTAAAAAAAAAAGGACCTTTTCTTCACCATACCTGGTTGTCCAAATTAGGCATAATAATGTGTTAATTCCACAACTGTATATATCAGTATCGGTATCGGTTGATATCGGTATCGGTAATTAAAGAGTTGGACAATATCGGAATATCGGATATCGGCAAAAAGCCATTATCGGACATCCCTAATATATATATATATATATAATTATAAAAAAAAACTTTTCTAAATAAAGGGGACCACAAAAAAATGGCATTATTGGCTTTATTTTAACAAAAGATCTTAGGGTACATGAAACAAATGTTTATTATTGCAAGTTTGTCCTTAAATAAAATAGTGAACATACTAGACAACTTGTCTTTTAGTAGCAAGTAAACAAACAAAGGCTCTTAATTAATCTGCTGACGTATTGTGTCGTTTATCATTCTATTATTTTGTCAAAATTATTAAGGACAAGCGGTAGAAAATTAATTATTAATCTACTTGTTCATTTACTTTTAATATCTGCTGATTTTCTGTTTCTACATGTTCTATTTACACTTCTGTTAAAATGCAATAATCACTTATTCTTCTGTTGTTTGATACTTTACATTAGTTTTTGGATGATACCACAAATTTGGGTATCAATCCGATACCACGTCGTTACAGGATCCTACAAACATACAATCCATTGATCGAATTAAAAATAAATAAATCCATTTAAAAAGTCAAATTTAGAATGAATAAATCCATTTAAAAAAGTCAAATTCAAAATAAATAAATCCATTTTAAAAAGTCAAATTTAAAATGAATCAATCCATTTATTAAAGTCAAATTTAAAACGAATAAATCAATTTTAAAAAGTCCAAAAAAAAAAATCAATTTAAAAAAGTCAAATTTAAAATAAATAAATCAATTTATTAAAGTCAAATTTAAAATAAATACATCCATTTAAAAAAAGTCACATTTAAAATAAATACATCCATTTAAAAAAGTGAAATAATTAAAAAAAATCAATTTATTAAAGTCAAATTTAAAATAAATAAATCCAGTTAAAAAGTCAAATTTAAAATAAATAAATCCTTTAGAAAAAGTCAAATTTTAAACAAATGAAACCATTTATTAAAGTCCAAATTATAATAAATAAATCCATTTTAAAAAATGCAAATTTAAAACAAATAAATCCATTTAAAAAAGTCACATTTTAAATAAATAAATCACTTTATTAAAGTCAAATTTAAAATAAATAAATCCATTTAAAAAAGTCAAATTTAATATAAATAAATCCATTTAAAAAAGTCAAATTTAAAATAAATACATCAATGTTTCAAAGTCAAATTTAAAATAAATACATCCATTTAAAAAAGTCAAATTTTGAATAAATAAATCAATGTATTAAAGTCAAATTTAAAATAAATACATCCATTTAAAAAAGTCAAATTTAAAATAAATAAATACATTTATTAAAGTCAAATTTAAAATAAATAAATACATGTATTAAAGTCAAATTTAAATAAGGCAACAGAAGAATGACCTCCCAAATGCTCAGTTTTCATTGATACGTCCATAACGGTATTAACTTAAGGACCACTGTGCTCGTATGAGAACCACCTCCCAGTGTGGTACGGTACCATAATAAACACGGTTGAATCAACACCGCTCCGACAGCGTCTGCCAATCCGTTGTGTTTCACACTGGTGCTGCCGCCGTGTTTTTCACTTGGTCCGGAGCTCTGCAGCCCACAGTGGAAGTCCCACATCGAAAAAAATAATCTTTTTTCTTTTTCTAGCTCACTGAGCCAAGAGCCTTCTGGCTGGATGCACTCAAAAATAGAGTGCGGGGCCATCACACAGCGAACACACACACACACACACACACACACACACACACACACACACACACACACACACACACACACACACATGCATACACATACAGTCGGTCCCGTCACTCCAACTTTGTGTGTGTACGCGGCACACCTGCATGGCCTCTGAAATGTGCAATTCCAAATAGCAAAGTGCTTCACTCTGCTTCTCTGTGCGCATGTTTGCAGACGGCAAGGTGGAGGTGACCAAGGAGAGCCTGAAGCTGTGCACCATGGGCCCGGGGAAGGTGTTTGGGGAGCTGGCCATCCTCTACAATTGCACCAGGACCGCCACCGTCAAAAGTAAGTCCCAGTTGTCGGGAGACTTGACGCATGTCCTCATGTTTAACCAGTGGTGGCCTAACATTACCAGAAATCATCACCATAATTAAATATAAAAGTCATTTTTAAATTTATTTTCCCTAAATATCTCAAATTATTCATATTCTCTTCATGTCATATTATGCTCCTTCCAGTGCTGTTGTTTTTAGTTTGAGTTTTTATCCAATCAGAATTCAGCTAGCTTATGTTGCCATGCTGTACCAAATCTGCCCGGGGTCTTCAGAATCAACAATGTGCAACCTAAGTGAACGGGCACATACAGTTGATAGATAATTGCCATAGCCAATTGTTGCGTCAGACCAGTTCTTCCTCCCAGGGAATCTAAGTTACTGGTCAATCCCAAGTTCTTTCGATGACATATATGCTGAGTAAGAAGGACCATCTAGACAGAATTGGAATATTTTCAAGTTTTACTAAAGCTTTAGGAGATCAGTATAACCAATACATTCATATCGGCTACTCTAGTTGAGCTGACATTCAAACGGAAAAGCCAACTTCTCGCACACAAAGAAAGCCCCCCACCCCCATCTCCCCCTCGCAACACTGATAACAAAGATTTGGGGGTTTGGTTTCACATTCCAAGGGTGTTGCCATGCTGTACCAAATCTGCCCGGGGTCTTCAGATTTAGACCAGTTCTTCCTCCTAAGGAATCTAAGTTACTGGTCAATCCCAAATTCTTTCGATGACATATATGCTGAGTAAGAAGGACCATCAAGACAGAATTGGAATATTTTCAAGTTTTACTAAAGCTTTAGGAGATCAGTTTAACCAATACATTCATATCGGCTACTCTAGTTGAGCTGACATTCAAACGGAAAAGCCAACTTCTCGCACACAAAGAAAGCCCCCCGCCCCCCATCTCCCCCTCGCAAAACTGATAACAAAGATTTGGGGGTTTGGTTTCACATTCCAAGGGTGTTGCCTTGCTGTACCAAATCTGCCCGGGGTCTTCAGAATCAACAATGCAGGCGTCCGTGCAACCTAAGTGAACGGGCACATACAGTTGATAGATAATTGCCATAGCCAATTGTTGCGTCAGACCAGTTCTTCCTCCCAGGGAATCTAAGTTACTGGTCAATCCCAAGTTCTTTCGATGACATATATGCTGAGTAAGAAGGACCATCAAGACAGAATTGGAATATTTTCAAGTTTTACTAAAGCTTTAGGAGATCAGTTTAACCAATACATTCATATCGGCTACTCTAGTTGATCGCCCGGGAATTATTTTTGGTGATTCAACCCCCGATTCCAACCCTTGATGCTGAGTGCCAAGCAGGGTGGTAATGGCTCCCATTTTGGTATGACTCGGCCGGGATTTGAACTCACAACCTACCCATCTCAGGGCGGACTGAGTAGGCGGCCTGGTGGTTCGAGCGTTTCTAGGACCGTCAGCGGATGAATTTGAGAACGCATACAGTTGATAGACAGTTGCGATAGCCAATGAGACCACAAGTTGTTGACAGTAGCCTATCTAGGTAGCCTGACGTTAACGAGGCTGTGATTGGATACTCACCTGTCACTCCGAAGTGAGTATCCAATCACAAGTTGCAATGTACCGAAGCAGGAAGTGGTGCGCCGTAGCTGTACGGCGCAACATTTTTTTAACCCACAAAGAAGAACAAAACGTTGATATACCGTATTTTCCGGTTTATAAGGCGCACTTAAAATCTCCTTTTTTCTCTCAAAACTCGACAGTGCGCCTTATAACTAATGTAATGAATACGTTTGATTGAGCTTACCCACCTCGAAGCTATTTTATTTGGTACATGGAGTGTGACAAGTAGATGGCAGTCAGACATAAGAGATACGTGTAAACTGCACTATGGTGGCAAAATGACTCAAATAAACAACACCCACTAAATTTTAGAGGAAAAAAAATGTGTAGTATAATTATATATGACTGTAATATAAACCGCGGGAAATTAGTTATTTACACTGATATACTTTGTAAATGTTTATTTACACACCTCAGTTGTTTCCAAAGGGTGCCT
>NC_084739.1:1951174-1955822 GCF_033978785.1 Entelurus aequoreus | reverse complement strand
TCAATATCAGGTTGTGACGTTGATTTGACCGTTGAAATTTGGTCATTTCCCAACCGATATTTTACAACACAAATACAACGTTGAAACAACATGCTTCTTGTCAACGTTCATTCAACGTCAGGTTGTAGCGTTGATTCGACCTTTGAAATTTGGTCATGTTTCAATGACCGCTGGAGAGAGTAAGACGCCCACCAAAAAAATACATATATCATTTTATTACGCACTTTTCATTTAGATATATTTTAAAGTGTGAAAGTACAAACCGATATTTAAAACAATACAGATGAAACAGATCAAATAGAAGGACTAAAACACTATCAGTGAAGCACAAGAAACACAAAACATGCAAAATATTGGCTTTTTTTTAAACTTTCCCGTGTGTGTTTTTGTACTTATTACCATTTAACAATATTCCGATTAGGGGTGTCCGATAATGGCTTTTTGCTGATATCCGATATTCCGATATTGTCCAAATCTTTAATTACCGATACCGATATCAACTGATATATGCAGTCGTGTAATTAACACATTATTATGCCTAATTTGGACAAACAGGTATGGTGAAGATAAGGTACTTTTTAAAAAATTAGTAAAATAAGATAAATAAATTAAAAACATTTTCTTGAATAAAAAAGAAAGTACAACAATATAAAAACAGTTACATAGAAACTAATAATGAATGAAAATGAGTCAAATTAACTGTTAAAGGTTAGTACTATTAGTGGAGCAGCAGCACGCACAATCATGTGTGCTTACGGACTGTATCCCTTGCAGACTGTATTGATATATATTGATATATAATGTAGGAAGCAGAATATTAATAACAGAAAGAAACAACCCTTTTGTGTGAATGAGTGTAAATGGGGGAGGGAGGTTTTTTGGGTTGGTGCACTAATTGTAAGTGTATCTTGTGTTTTTTATGTTGATTTAATTAAAAAAAAACAAAACAAAAAAAAAAACATACCGATAATAAAAAACAAACCGATACCGATAATTTCCGATATTACATTTTAACCCATATATCGGACATCTCTAATTCCAATTATAATAAAGGTGATAATTTAGATCAAAATAACAGTGATATATTTTCAATGGATGGATAGATACTATACCAAGAAACAAGAAGAATTGAATTAGGTGTGATTCATCCTCATACCTTTTTTTACATCCCCATAATACTTGCACCAAGAGGGGGCCCGACTCATTCTCAATGGAGAAGCCTATTACCACTTTAAAGGTCCGCTGACTTGTTTTATCTCGCCCGCATGCGGTTTAGGATGAAAGCCGGCCTCATCAAACGACACGTAAAACTGCATAAAGTGCAGTTTTTTCCACGTTCCATACCGTCCACTTTGGTCGCGGCGAAGCCAACGAAACGGGTTATTTGACGTCTCGTTACGTGGGACCACGTTCGCTTGTCTTTCCCGCACACGTACGCCGTATAGTTGCAGGATCACCTCTGCTGGGCCCAACCTCATGAATCACACTGATAGCCATCAAGAAGCTGTCACTGTCTTGACAGCTTTAAGGCAGGCGAGTCATCACAGACTCACCATAATACAGACCCCTTTCCAAAAAAAGGTGAATATCATGGAAAAGTTGAAATGTATTTCCATAATTCCATTCAAAATGTTAAACTTCCATAGATTATACAAACCCCAAAACCAGTGAAGTTGTGTAAATCAGTGGTCCCCAACCTTTTTGTAGCTGCGGACCAGTCAACGCTTGAAAATTTGCCCCACGGACCGGTGTGGGGGGGGGGGGGGGGGGGGGGGGGGATTTAAAAAAAAAAAAAAAAAAAAAAAAAAAAATTTTTTTTTTAAACTTAAATAAATACAATCATGTGTGCTTACGGACTGTATCCCTGCAGACTGTATTGATCTATATTGATATATAATGTATATATTGTGTTTTTAATGTTGATTTCATTAAAAACCTTTAAAAAAGTCCCCAAAAATGTTGAAAATACCTACCCAGGTTCGAGTCCCACAAGTCCCGCCGCAGGCCGCGCAAGTCCCGGGATGCCCAAAATGTCCATAACACACCCAGCCGAGTCCCACGGGGAAGGGGGAATAAAAGTTGGAAAAGTCTGCAAAAGTCCCAAAAATTGTAAAAAATACCTACCCAGGTTCGAGTCCCACAAGTCCCGCCGCCGGCCGGGATGCCCAAAATGTCCAAAACGCGCCCAGCAAAGTCCCACAGGAAGGCGGGGAGAAAAGTAAGAAAAGTCGGTAAAATGTTCAAAAATCACGAGTGCAACGAGTCTTAAGACTTGTGGCACTCCATGTGGGACTCGAACCTGGTTAGGTATTTTTAACATTTTTGGGACTTTTGCCGACTTTTCCAACTTTTATTCCCCCTTCCCCGTGGGACTCGGCTGGGTGTGTTATGGACATTTTGGGCATCCCGGGGCTTTCGCGGCCGGCGGCGGGACTTGTGGGACTCGAACATGGGTAGGTATTTTGAACATTTTTGGGGACTTTTTCCGGCTTTTCTCACTTTTCTCCCCCACTTCCCGTGGGACTTTGCTGGGTGCGTTTTGGACATTTTCTGCATCCTGGGACTTGTGCGGCCGGCGGCGGGACTCATGGTACCGGAACCCGGGGAGGTATTTTGGACACAATTGGGACTTTTGACCATTTTGGCCGCCTTTTCCCCTCTTCTTCCCCGCCTTCCTGTGCACCATTGCTGGGTGTGTTTTGGACATTTGGAAAAAAATACTTTCAAGCATGTTTTACTCAATATAGGTCATCAAATCTCAGCAACAAGCTGTAATATCTTACTGAGATCATTTAGGACCAAAACACTTAAAACAAGTAAAACACTCTAACATAAAATCTGCTTAGTGAGAATAATTATGTTATCAGACAGAAAATAAGCAAATATCACCCTTATTTGAGATATTTCATCTTACTTAGATTTCAGTTTTTGCAGTGTACCGTACAACCCTAGTACACGGTATACATCCCTGATGTTCCATGAACCTTAAAGGGGTTCTATTATGCAAAACCAACTTTTCTTACCTGATAGTACGTGTTTTTGTGTATTTAATCCCGAAAATGTCAAATCAAACCATAGCGGAGATATTTACAAAACAATCTTTCCTTCTTCCAAACTTGCTCCAAGTGAGTCGTTTGGAATTTGAGACTTTAGTGACATTTTTTTTTGCCTTAGTTACGTCAGTGTATACCTCCAGTTTTTCCGCGAGTCCGCCATTTTTATCCAGTCGTAGTCCAAAGTTGCAGTCAGTAAGTTTCTTATTTTGTTCTATCCTCTCGTTGCGAGGCAGACTGGCTCGTACATGCACATGCACGCTAATATCCTCCGTTGTTGCAGTTTCTAATTACAAATAAGGTATAGTTCTGACTTATACACTATATTGCCAAAAGTATTTGGCCACCTGCCTTTACTCACATATGAACTTGAAGTGCCATCCCATGGAAATGTCCAGAATATTTGGGTATCCTGGAGCACTCAAAGTTCCTTTCACTGGAACTTAGGGGCCAAGCTCAACTCCTGAAAAACAACCCCACACCATAATTCCTCCTCTTTACGCCAATGTATCCGATGCCTTGCATTGGACTTGGTGATTTATGGCTTAGATTCAGCTGCACGGCCATGGAAACCCATTCCACAAAGCTCTCTGCGTACTGTACGTGGGCTAATTTAAAGGTCACATGAAGTTTGGAGCTGTGTGGCAACTGACTGCGCAGAAAGTCTTTGCACTATGCGCTTCAGCATCCGCTGACCCCTCTCTTGTCAGTTTACGTGGCCTACCACTTGGTGGCTGAGTTGCTGTTGTTCCCAAAATCTTCACTTTTCCTTTAATAAAGTCGACTTCGGAATATTTAGGAACGAGGAAATTTCACGACTGGATTTTGTTGCACAGGTGGCATCCTATGACAGTTCCACGCTGGAAATCATATTCTTTCACACATGTTTGTAGAAAGTGCTTGATTTTATATTTATATAATGATTCTCATCATTTGGATGGGTGGCCAAATACTTTTGGCAATATAGTGTATCTGTCAGTAGACCCGATATTGAAGCCGCTAAAAACTACAACGTGGCTGACGGGGGGGGGGGGGGGGGGTGATAAAGTCAAACGGGGGCTTTGCCCGGAGGAGGCCTTCGGCACGTAAATAAAACCGCCGACAAAACGGCACATCCTGAAGAAAAGGTCAGAAAACTGCTTAAAGATGTTCTGCAAAACATAATCAATCACCAAAGAACCACCATTGCATGTTATGTAGGCCACAAGCAAGTGCTTTAATGCAGAAAATGTTATCTCCAGCCGACAAAAACTCACAATATTTGCTGTATTTCCAGCTGCTGAGTATGTTTTATATCAGGAACACAGATGGTATTTTTTCAACAGGGGGCTACCAAACAGTCAGCAAATGATTGCAACGCAATGAGTTGTTTTTCTACTCCATGCCTTCTATAAAATGTTTTAAAGCATTTTTTGATAACTAGTGCAAACAACAACATATTCTTACTGTAGCAGAAGTAAGTACGGTAGTATGATAACAAATCAGAAGTAATAAGTAGTAGTAATAATATAGACCTAATAGTGTAGCCATACAAATATGACTATATATACACACACACTAGAGATGCGCGGTTTGCGGACACAACCGCGGACTCC
>NC_084739.1:1916174-1948674 GCF_033978785.1 Entelurus aequoreus | reverse complement strand
GCGAAGATGCACTGGCTGAGGCTCGCAGTAATCCCGCCTCCTGGTGGTAGAGAATCCCCCCCGCCGTAGAATGCACCCCCTGACGGGAGTGTTATATCAACTAAAGCCCACACTTAAACTTTAAACGTGCAAGATTGAATTTATTTAAAAAAAGTTATTTAATAAGAAGCCAAAAAGTGCAAAAACAATAATGTTCGTGTTGGAGGAGTTGTGAGTGACCGCTGGGCCACAACATTAGGTACACCTGCAGACTGCAGCACGGATTTCATATTTCATTCATTCACAACTCCTCCAACACGAACATTATTGTTTTTGCACTTTTTGGCTTCTTATTAAATAACTTTTTGAAATAGATTCAATTTTGCACGTGGAAAGTTTAAAAGTGGGCTTTAGTTGATATAACACTCCCGTCAGAGGGTGCATTAATCCAGCACAACAGCGGCGCATGGACTTCATTTATAAGTAAAGGTAAGACCATAATAACGTTTTTTTTTAATTAAACGTGCTTTTTTGTGTGCTACAGTTTGTATGTGTAAAGTTAAGTTAAAGTACCAATGATTGTCTCACACTCTAGGTGTGGTGAAATTTGTCCTCTGCATTTGACCCATCCCTTGATCACCTCCTGGGATGTGAGGGGAGCAGTGGGCAGCAGCGGCGCCGCGCCCGGGAATATTTTTTGGTGATTTAACCCCCAATTCCAACCCTTGATGCTGAGTGCCAAGCAGGGAAGAATGCTGGTATGAGCTTTTAAACATAACCCGTTAACTGCCAATCAAATGGTGAATAAGATACTCTTTAGGGTTCATATGTTTGTAAATCTGACTGTGATGAAGTCAGTGCCTCACCTGACATGAACCTCACCGCACGTCACTGATATATATACACATATATATATATATATATATATATATATATATATATATATATATATATATATATATATATATATATATATATATATATATATATACATATATACACCTTCTCATTCAATGGGTTTTCTTTATCTTTAGGACTATTTACATTGTAGATTGTCACATCAAAACTATGAATGAACACATGTGGAGTTATGTACTTAACATAAAAAAGTGAAATAACTGAACATGTGTTTTATATAGGGATGTCCGATAATGGCTTTTTGCCAATATCCGATATTCCGATATTTTCCAACTCTTAATTACCGATATCAACCGATACCGAAATCAACCGATACCGCTATATATGCAGTCGTAAAATTAACACATCATTATGCCTAATTTGGACAACCAGGTATAGTGAAGATAAGGTCCTTTTTTTAAAAATTTATAAAATAAAATAAGATAAATAAATTAAAAACAATTTTTTGAATAAAAAAGAAAGTAAAACAATATAAAAACAGTTACATAGAAACTAGTAATGAATGAAAATGAGTAAAATTAACTGTTAAAGGTAAGTACTATTAGTGGACCAGTCATGTGTGCTTACGGACTGTATCCCTTGCAGACTGTATCGATATATATTGATATATAATGTAGGAAGCAGAATATTAATAACAGAAAGAAACAACCCTTTTGTGTGAATGAGTGTAAATGGGGGAGGTTTTTTGGGGGTCTGTGTACTAATTGTAAGTGTATCTTGTGTTTTTTATGTTGATTTAATAATTAAAAAAATAAAATAAAATAAAAAACGATACCGATAATAAAAAAAACGATACCGATAATTTCCGATATTACATTTTAAAGCATTTATCGGCCGATATTATCGGATATCTCTAGTTTTATATTCTAGTTTCTTCAAAATAGCCACCCTTTGCGCCGATTACTGCTTTGCACACTCTTGGCATTCTCTCCATGAGCTTCAAGCACACCTGTGAAGTGGAAACCACTTCAGGTGACCACCTCGTGAAGCTCATGGAGAGAATGCCAAGAGTGTGCAAAGCAGTACATTTAAATGAGTATTTTTTAAAAATTATTATTATAGTTTTAACTAGGCCCTGAGATGAGCAGCGACATGTGTACCGTATTTTTCAGACTCATTTATTGTCCTGTACATTAGGCCAGTGTTTCACCTAATTGGTCCAAAAAATATTTTTTTGCAAATCAATAATCATAAAAATGTGCCGTTGTCTAGTGCAGTGTTTTTCTAACCTTTTTCGGTATGTAAAAGGTATGTAACGCATACAGAAGGCACTGAAGCATAAGGGATGGCTATGCAAAACAAAAGTAAAACTGAACTGTCTACAAAGCAAACAAAAACGGAATGCTGGACGACAGCAAAAACTTACAGCGTGTGGAGCAGGAAGACGGCGTCCACAATGTACATCCGTACATGACATGACAATCAACAGTGTCCGCACAAAGAAGGATAGCGTACGCGCAACTTCAATAGTCTTGATTGTGAAAACAAAGCAGGTGCGGGCAATAGAACTCAAAGGAAGGCGTAACAAAACAGGAAGGGTCACCCAAATGAACAGCGCAAGACAGAAACTAAAGCACTACACACAGGACACAACAACACACTCAAAATAAGGTATGACAACCTGGTGGAGTTTCATTTTTGAACGTTTTCTGCTGGTGGTGTGCCCCCGTATTTTTCTGTATGAAAAAAATGTGCCTCGGCTCAAAAACGGTTGCAAAACACCGCATTAGGCGCACCGGGGTTATAAGGGGCCTAATGTACGGATTCATTCGGATTGTGCTTACCGACCTCGAAGCAATTTTATTTGGTACGTGGTGTGATGATAAGTGTGACCAGTAGATGGCGGTCACACATTAGAGACAGGTTGACGCCCCCTGTTCGATAAATGACGCTTATCAAAGCAAGCCCAAAACGTTGAGAATATAGAACATTACATAAAGCGCTAAAAATTCTGTCAACATTCTTTAGGACGACTTTGGTAAGCTATGAAGCCGCACCGCTTGATGGATAACTTCTACCATAGTCAGGCGTACTGTGCTTCAACATACGGTGTTATGATGTGTGTATAAGGACCCCAAAATGACACCTACTATCCGCCGTTTTGTTTCACGATATTATGCAAAACCAACGTTTCTTACCTTCTGGTACCTGCTGATGCGTATTTGGGATCTGCATAAATCCCCCAAATTTGCACGCGTCCGCCATTGTAGTCCGCGCTGTAGTCAATAAGCTCCTTATTTTCCTCCATCCTCTTGCTACGGGACATTCATCCTCCGCTGTTGCCATTTCTAATCCAAAGTAGCGTACAGTTCTGAGTCATGTCTGTCAGTAGGCTCGCTATGGAAGCGCTAAAAACTAGATGGCGGGAAGAGGACGCTGTAGAAGTTGAACCGCATCCTGAAGAGACGGTCTGAAATTAAACAGCTTGTTTCCAAGTTCCATATTTATAGCGTCAAATTCGCTTTCATCCCCCCTCTCTCGGCTTCCGTCTGCTCCGACGTCTCACTCTTCCTCCGTGCTGGCTTCTATAAGCAGCAGTTCATCCTCAGTATGTTCAGCTTCAAAAATATAAGGTTGTAATTTCTCATTTGTCCAAATAAAGTTGTTTTTTTTTGTCTGTTTACAAGTCTGCCATGATTAGAAAACACACTCGTGTTTGAGTCCGGAAGTAGGAACACACATTTTGTCAGAAGTCAGACGTGCGTTGCTATGGAAACAGAAATCAATGTGCGGAATATATCAGTCCCGGAAATGATTAAAATGATCAAAATACGGTAAATATTGTACATATTACATATTGTTATGAAGGTGTCTGTTACTACATTATATATATACTTGCAGTGTGTATATTGTACATATTACATAATGTTATGAAAGTGTCTGTTACTACATTATATATATACTTGCAGTGTGTATATTGTACATATTACATATTGTTATGAAGGTGTCTGTTACTACATTATATATATACTTGCAGTGTGTATATTGTACATATTACATAATGTTATGAAAGTGTCTGTTACTACATTATATATATACTTGCAGTGTGTGTATTGTACATATTACATATTGTTATGAAGGTGTCTGTTACTACATTATATATATACTTGCAGTGTGTGTATTGTACATATTACATATTGTTATGAAGGTGTCTGTTACTACATTATATATATACTTGCAGTGTGTATATTGTACATATTACATATTGTTATGAAGGTGTCTGTTACTACATTATATATATACTTGCAGTGTGTGTATTGTACATATTACATATTGTTATGAAGGTGTCTGTTACTACATTATATATATACTTGCAGTGTGTGTATTGTACATATTACATATTGTTATGAAGGTGTCTGTTACTACATTATATATATACTTGCAGTGTGTATATTGTACATATTACATATTGTTATGAAGGTGTCTGTTACTACATTATATATATACTTGCAGTGTGTGTATTGTACATATTACATATTGTTATGAAGGTGTCTGTTACTACATTATATATATACTTGCAGTGTGTATATTGTACATATTACATATTGTTATGAAGGTGTCTGTTACTACATTATATATATACTTGCAGTGTGTGTATTGTACATATTACATATTGTTATGAAGGTGTCTGTTACTACATTATATATATACTTGCAGTGTGTATATTGTACATATTACATATTGTTATGAAGGTGTCTGTTACTACATTATATATATACTTGCAGTGTGTATATTGTACATATTACATATTGTTATGAAGGTGTCTGTTACTACATTATATATATACTTGCAGTGTGTGTATTGTACATATTACATATTGTTATGAAGGTGTCTGTTACTACATTATATATATATTTGCAGTGTGTATATTGTACATATTACATATTGTTATGAAGGTGTCTGTTACTACATTATATATATACTTGCAGTGTGTGTATTGTACATATTACATATTGTTATGAAGGTGTCTGTTACTACATTATATATATACTTGCAGTGTGTATATTGTACATATTACATATTGTTATGAAGGTGTCTGTTACTACATTATATATATACTTGCAGTGTGTGTATTGTACATATTACATATTGTTATGAAGGTGTCTGTTACTACATTATATATATACTTGCAGTGTGTATATTGTACATATTACATATTGTTATGAAGGTGTCTGTTACTACATTATATATATACTTGCAGTGTGTATATTGTACATATTACATATTGTTATGAAGGTGTCTGTTACTACATTATATATATACTTGCAGTGTGTGTATTGTACATATTACATATTGTTATGAAGGTGTCTGTTACTACATTATATATATACTTGCAGTGTGTATATTGTACATATTACATATTGTTATGAAGGTGTCTGTTACTACATTATATATATACTTGCAGTGTGTATATTGTACATATTACATATTGTTATGAAGGTGTCTGTTACTACATTATATATATACTTGCAGTGTGTATATTGTATATATTACATATTTTTATGAAGGTGTCTGTTACTACATTATATATATACTTGCAGTGGGTATATTGTACATATTACATATTGTTATGAAGGTGTCTGTTACTACATTATATATATACTTGCAGTGTGTATATTGTACATATTACATATTGTTATGAAGGTGTCTATTACTACATTATATATATACTCTTATGTGTGACTGCCATCTACTGGTCACACTTATCATTTCACCGTGTACCAAATAAAATAGCCTCGAGGTCGGTAAGCACAACCAAAATTAGTCAGTTTATTAGGCGCACCGGGTTATAAGGCACACTGTCGGGTTTTGAGAAAATGAAAGGATTTTATAGTCCGAAAAATACAGTATTTACCTGAATCCGTTACAGACAAAATCAGTGAAGTGAATTATGTTTATATAGCGCTTTTCTCTAGTGACTCAAAAGCGCTTATACGTAGTGAAACCCAATATCTAAGTGGCATTTAAACCAGTGTGGGTGGGCACTGGGAGCAGGTGGGTATATGTGACTGCCATCTACTGGTCACACTTATCATTTCACCATGTACCAAATAAAATAGCTTCGAGGTCGGTAAGCACAACCAAAATTAGTCCGTTTATTATAAGTTATAAGGCACACTGTCGAGTTTTGAGAAAACGAAAGGATTTTATAGTCCGAAAAATACAGTATTTACCTGAATCTGTTACAGACAAAATCAGTGAAGTGAATTATGTTTATATAGCGCTTTTCTCTAGTGACTCAAAGCGCTTTTACATAGTGAAACCCAATATCTAAGTGACATTTAAACCAGTGTGGGTGGGCACTGGGAGCAGGTGGGTATGTGTGACTGCCATCTACTGGCCACACTTATCATTTCACCATGTACAAAATAAAATAGCTCCGAGGTCGGTAAGCACAACCGAAATTGTTCCGTACATTAGGCGCACCGGGTTATAAGGCACACTGTCGAGTTTTGAGAAAACGAAAGGATTTTATAGTCCGAAAAATATGGTATTTACCTGAAGGTGGGTAAAGTGTCTTGCCCAAGGACACAACGGCAGTGAATAGGATGGCAGAAGCGGGGATCGAACCTGGAACCCTCAAGTTGCCGGCACGGCCACTCCACCAACCGAGCTAATCAGCGCAGCCTCCGACCAGGTTGGCAGGGCGGACGTTACAAATTTGCTGCATGCTTCCAATGGGCAAAAAGTAGCACCCTCTGGTGGACAAATATAACAACTGCAAGCCAATTTGAATGATTGTGTGAACGCTGTAAATGTCGCCGTGATCACAGCACGAAGCTGACATGGAAGTCCCAACAGCACATTTGTTAGCCTATTTAAGAACCAGGGCCAAGCAGACCTGTTATAAAATATTCATGACCTTAAAGAAAATAGTTCTCAATTGCATTACAGTCCGCCCTGAGCAGAGAGCCAGACGTCTTGTGAGACGGGAACGGCCTTCCTCTCCATTATTGTATTATTTAATAGTTACCCGCCTCGCCAGACGCTCGCACCGGGGCTCCTCGATAAGGTCAAAGTGGTCTTTGCAGATCATAAGCAGCATAAAACATGAACACAAGCCAATTTCCGTCCTGGATGATTCGGGCCGCCAGCTGTTGAGGAATCAGATACCACTTCAGCCCTTGTCCTTATTACGTATCCTCACATTTATTCCATTTTGGAATCGTTTGCCTGAAAACATTACGACCTCTCGGACAAGTTAAGGAGTTAGCAGTTTATGTGGCAATATTTCAACTTAAAAGGGGAACTGCACTTTAGCGGTTAGCAGCTAGCAATGCAGCTAATTGGAGCGATCCATTCTGCCTCTAAATCACTTCAAAAATGCATCCAAGAACCGTCAACAATACTTCATTTACGTTCTGTAACCTGTACAACAACTAGATATGCGTTAAAATGTAATATCGGAAATTATCGGTATCGTTTTTTTTATTATCTGTATCTGGTTTTTTTTTAGTTTTTTTTTTTTTAATTAAATCAACATAAAAAACACAAGATACACTTACAATTAGTGCACCAACCCAAAAAACCTTCCTCCCCCCATTTACACTCATTCACACAAAAGGGTTGTTTCTTTCTGTTATTAATATTCTGCTTCCTACATTATACATCAATATATATCAATACAGTCTGCAAGGGATACAGTCCGTAAGCACACATGATTGTGCGTGCTGCTGCTCCACTAATAGTACTAACCTTTAACAGTTAATTTGACTCATTTTCATTCATTACTAGTTTCTATGTAACTGTTTTTATATTGTTTTACTTTCTTTTTTATTCAAGAAAATGTTTTTAATATATTTATCTTATTTTATTTTTATTTTTTTAAAAGTACCTTATCTTCACCATACCTGGTTGTCCAAATTAGGCATAATAATGTGTTAATTTCACGACTGCATATATCGGTTGATATCGTATCGGTAATTAAAGAGTTGGACAATATCGGAATATCGGATATCGGCAAAAAGCCATGATCGGACATCCCTAATAACAACCAAACTGGAGCAACATTGTTATTGTAAGAGTGAACACTGAAAAACTATTTTTCTAGCATAGTAACACATCGCTATTCGCCGTAAAAGCTAACTACGGCAAGAGATAAGCTAGCTTTTACGCCAACACGAAACATGTTTGAGTTTGTAATACACAACACTGTATATGTGTGTCATATATATATATATATATATATATATATATATATATATATATATATATATATATATATATATATATATATATATATATATATATATATATATATATATATATATATATATATATATATATATATATATATATATATATCACAGTAATATTGTGAGTTTTTGTCGGCTGGAGCTAACATTTTCTGCATTTAAAACACTTCCTTGTGGTCTACATCAGGGGTCCCCAACCTTTTTGTAGCTGCAGACCAGTCAACGCTTGAAAAACCGGTAGGGGGGTTGGGGGTGTATTTAAAAAAAACAAAAAAACTTTTAGTTTTTTTTTTTACATAAATAAATACAATCATGTGTGCTTACGGACGGACTGTATCCCTGCATATTGTATTGATCTATATTGATATTTAATGTATATATTGTGTTTTTTATGTTGATTTCATAAAAATAAAAAAAAAAATAAAAAATTGTTTGTTTGTTTTTTTGTTCTTTTTTTTTTAATTTCTTGTGCGGCCCGGTACCAATCGGTCCACGGACCGGTACCGGGCCGCGGACCGGTGGTTGGGGACCACTGGTCTACACAACACGTAATGGTGATATATATATATATATATATATATATATATATATATATATATATATATATATATATATATATATATATATATATATATATATATATATATATATATATATATATATATATATATATATGACATATATATATATATATATATATATATGACATATATATATATATATGTATATATATGTATATATATATATATATATATATATATATATATATATATATATATATATATATATATTTATATACATATATATCATATATATATATATATATATATATATGTATATATGTATATATATATGTATATATATATATATATATATATATATATGTATATGTATATATACATATATATATATATATATATATATATATATATATATATATATATATATATATATATATATATATATATATGTATATGTACATATATATATATATATATATATATATATATATATATATATATATATATATATATATATATATATATATATATATATATATATATATATATATATATATATATATATATATGTATATATGTATATATATATATGTATATATATATATATATATATATATATATATATATATATATATATATATATATATATATATATATGTATATATATATATATATATATATATATATATATATATATATATATATATATATATATATATATATATATGTATATATATATATATATATATATATATATATATATATGTATATACACATATATATCATATATATATCAGCCACAGCTGAGGGGACAAAGCACTCAGGGATACAATCAGGAAATAACCAAAATAAGAGCGCTGGCAGGAAACAGACAGGAAAAACCAAAACATAACTGAATTGTCGGTGACAAACCCTGACAAAAACGAGGCATAACGATGCAATGTGTACATACAGCTAGCCCAAATAGCATGTTAGCATCGATTAGCTTGCAGTCATGCACTGACCAAAAATGCACGATTAGCACAGCATAAAACATTTGGTGGACAAAACGAGACAAAGAAGGAGCGGCATAAAACACGTCTTTCTGTGGCAGCGTCGGAGAAAGTCGTACATGCAAACAAAACTACGGTGAGCTCAAGGACTCCCGTAATTAGTCGGATGAAACGGCGCTCGCCGATTGATGGAGTGAAACAGTGGTATTTCTAATTACTGGGCAGGTTTTTGTCATGTTCGTCCTCCTACAGCACGGGTGTCCAAAGGGCGGCCATTTGCGGCCCGCAGGTCATTTTTTAACGGCCCCACGGCACATTTTAAAAATACGATTGAAAAAACATAAAAAACATTAAAAGTGGTATTTAAAGAGCAAACAGGTGAAATGTAAGAAGAAAATGTAGCAATGTTTACTCTGATAACACAAAGCTGCCATGCAGGCTGTTTCTTTCTTTAAAACATAATAATGAATCAAAATCAATGTCATTATGAATTATTGACCTATGCAAGGCTCTAATTACGTCACATTAAATATTTTGATTTATTTTTTGGGGGGGAAAATGTTGCATATTTTGTGTTTGCCATGTAAAAAAACGAGCTGTTTTTTTTAAAAAAGGGCCTAAAACGAACAAACAAAAAACATAAACAACAATAAAACTTATAATTGACAGATAGATCTGAAGTTGATCTTGAGATTATTGTGTTAAAAATAAACAGTAAAAAAAAATAATATATAGTTTATTTTTTATAACTTTTGGATCCCCTACAATTTTAATGTGATTAGTTTTTAAGTGTCATTGCTCAAAAAATAATAATGAATTAAAATCAATGGTGTTATGAGTTATTGACCTTTTAAAGGCTCCAATTATTATATAATCTCAAATATCCCACTTAAAAATGTTATTGGTTAAAATATTGCATATTTTGTGTTTTTTTTCATTAAAAAAATGGGTTTTCTTTGACAAAAATAGCATACAATTTAAATCTTTAAAAAATGTTATATTGACAGATAGACCTAATGTTGATCTAGAGCAGGAGTCACCAACTTTTTTGAAAGCAAGAGCTACTTCTTGGGTAGTGATTAATGCGAAGGGCTACCAGTTTGATACACACTTCAATAAATTGCCAGAAATAGCCAATTTGCTCAATTTACCTTTAACTCTATGTTATTATTAATAATTAATGGTATTTATCTTTGCGGAAACACTGATCATCTTAATGATTTCTCACAATAAATATATATAGAAACGGATAAATATCAATATCCAACACTTTATTTTTATATTTTCTCTAAGTGCACATTTTTCAAATTGAACATTTTCAAATGATCACTTCTAAGACAGTCTTGTGAAATCACAACATCCCATTTTAACTAGCTAGCCACTAACATTTTTGAACAAATCATGGATTACTTTGCACCATTTTTGTACAAATAATAACTCATGTAAAACAGTGGTCCCCAACCACCGGTCCGCGGACCGATTGGTACCAGGCCGCACAAGAATTAAAAAAATAAAATAAAAAAAATAAAAAAATAAAAAAATAATTAATGAAATCAACATAAAAAACACAATATATACATTATATATCAATATAGATCAATACAGCCTGCAGGGATACAGTCCGTAAGCACACATGATTTTATTTATTTATGTACAAAAAAAAACAAAAAAAAAACAAAACAAAAAAAATTAAATACCCCCCCCCCCCCCCCCCCCACCGGACAAATTTTCAAGCGTTGACCGGTCCGCAGCTACAAAAAGGTTGGGGACCACTGATGTAAAATACAAAAGTCAACTCTCAAATTTTTAAATAAATCATGTAACACTTTGAACCGAACACCCAAATCTGTTATCTGTTTCTTTGTCAGTTAGTGAAGACCAAGTCTTTAAAAATATTTTCTTGGATTTTCAAATTCTATTTGAGTTTTGTCTCTCTTAGAATTAAAAATGTCGAGCAAAGCGAGACCAGCTTGCTAGTAAATAAATCAAATTTAAAAAAATAGAGACAGCTCACTGGTAAGTGCTGCTATTTGAGCTATTTTTAGAACAGGCCAGCGGGCTACTCATCTGGTCCTTACGGGCTACTTGGTGCCCGCGGGCACCGCGTTGGTGACCCCTGATCTAGAAATGTTTTCAACTCTCAAATTTTTAAATAAATCATGTCACACTTTGAACTGGACACCCAAATCTGTTATCCGTTTCTTTGTCAGTTCGTGAAGACCAAGTCTTTCAAATATTTTCTTGGATTTTCAAATTCTATTTGAGTTTTGTCTCTCTTAGAAATAAAAATGTAGAGCAAAGCGAGACCAGCTTGCTAGTAAATAAATACAATTTAAAAAATAGAGGCAGCTCACTGGTAAGTGCTGCTATTTGAGCTATTTTTAGAACAGGCCAGCGGGCTACTCATCTGGTCCTTACGGGCTACCTGGTGCCCGCGGGCACCGCGTTGGTGACCCCTGATCTAGAGATTTTTTCAACTCTCAAATTTTTAAATAAATCATGTCACACTTTGAACTGGCCACCAAATCTGTTATCTGTTTCTTTGTCGGTTAGTGAAGACCAAGTCTTTAAAAATATTTTCTTGGATTTTCAAATTCTATTTGAGTTTTGTCTCTCTTAGAATTAAAAATGTCGAGCAAAGCGAGACTAGCTTGTTAGTAAATAAATAACATTTAAAAAATAGAGGCAGCTCACTGGTAAGTGCTGCTATTTGAGCTATTTTTAGAACATGCCAGCGGGCTACTCATCTGGTCCTTACGGGCTACCTGGTGCCCGCGGGCACCGCGTTGGTGACCCCTGATCTGGAAATGTTTCCAACTCTCAAATTTTTAAATAAATCATGTCACACTTTGAACTGGACACCCAAATCTGTTATCCGTTTCTTTGTCAGTTCGTGAAGACCAAGTCTTTCAAATATTTTCTTGGATTTTCAAATTCTATTTGAGTTTTGTCTCTCTTAGAATTAAAAATGTTGAGCAAAGCGAGACCAGCTTGCTAGTAAATAAATCAAATTTAAAAAAATAGAGGCAGCTCACTTGTAAGTGCTGCTATTTGAGCTATTTTTAGAACAGGCCAGCGGGCTACTCATCTGGTCCTTACGGGCTACCTGGTGCCCGCGGGCACCGCGTTGGTGACCCCTGATCTAGAAATGTTTTCAACTCTCAAATTTTTAAATAAATCATGTCACACTTTGAACTGGCCACCAAATCTGTTATCTGTTTCTTTGTCAGTTAGTGAAGACCAAGTCTTGAAAATATTTCCTTGGATTTTCAAACTCTATTTGAGTTTTGTCTCTCTTAGAATTAAAAATGTCGAGCAAAGCGAGACCAGCTTGCTAGTAAATAAATACACTTTAAAAAAATAGAGGCAGCTCACTGGTAAGTGCTGCTATTTGAGCTATTTTTAGAACAGGCCAGCGGGCTACTCATCTGGTCCTTACGGGCTACCTGGTGCCCGCGGGCACCGCGTTGGTGACCCCTGATCTAGAGCTGTTTTCAACTCTCAAATTTTTAAATAAATCATGTCACACTTTGAACTGGACACCAAATCTGTTTTCTGTTACTTTGTCAGTTAGTGAAGACCAAGTCTTTAAAATATTTCCTTGGATTTTCAAATTCTATTTGAGTTTTGTCTCTTAGAATTAAAAAATGTCGAGCAAAGCGAGACCAGCTTGCTAGTAAATAAATACAATTTAAAAAAAATAGAGGCAGCTCACTGGTAAGTGCTGCTATTTGAGCTATTTTTAGAACAGGCCAGCGGGCTACTCATCTGGTCCTTACGGGCTACCTGGTGCCCGCGGGCACCGCGTTGGTGACCCCTGATCTAGAGATTTAAAAACTTGAATAATAACACAAATAATGATACTGAATAATGACAAATTTTTTATATTTTTGGGACCAAAACCCTTTGGGGTCCCCGGGATCAAGCCTAAATGTATATTTTTTATACATATATTGTATTGTTTTTTAAAATAAAAAATATCAAAATGGCCCCCGCTAGCTTTGATTTTTCAATGTGCGGCCCTCAGTGGAAAAAGTTTGGACACCCCTGTCCTACAGAAACCACATTAACACAAAATATGTAGTAGAGCTACGGGTTGCCGACCCCCGCCTTAAGGGTACAAAAAGCTCAATATTTTGACTGCTGGACCCACAGAGCGCTACAGGTTACTTGACTGGCCGTGGGCTCTTACAACGGCACCGCTGTGGTCGCTTCGCCGGCTCCTGCATGGAGGAAGCCCGCGGCGGAAGATCGGCAGCGATAAGATGATTGAGATTATTGTAATAAAACATGGAGAACAGAGGAGGTCGGGGGGCGGGAGGGTGATGGAGTAAGAGCGGGAGCCAAAATAAACTCTTTGTTCGCCAATGCGGGTTATTTCCCTCCTTCTGAGATAAACACGGGGTCAGTTTTCTTTAGCGGGCTCAATAGTGGCCGTGTGACGTTCAATGGGCCTGGGGAAAAAAGCAATTACGGCTAAAATTAGAGCCTTTTTTCCCCCCGGCGGAGGATGCTGGATTTATGCTTGAATATTAATAAACACGCTGGTACAGGACCTATGGCATAATAACCAGCGCCATGTTTCCCTCGGCGTCTTCTAACGAGCTCCGCCAAAAAAGACATTAACGTATTCCGCCCTAAAAGCACTTCCTGTTCTTCTTCTTCTTCTTCCCGCAGCGTGCCCACTTTCCACAGCCTGCAGGAGGACATTCTCAGCAAGCTGGCCGACGTCCTTGAGGAGGTGAGGCCAGCGTCAATGGCGCCTCAATATTCTACGGTGAACATATTCCAGTCCCAGCGAGAGGACGGAGCGAGTAATAAGGCCGTGTTGCCGTCGTGTTGACTTCATGCCAGTTGGAAATTACTGTGGTGATTCAATTAGTCGCACCTTTGAATTATGATTAATCGTGATTAATCACAGTGAATGACTTGCTTGCAAAAATCTAATTAAATGTAAAAAAATATCTTAATATTTTATGAAATTTAATTTACTAGTATTAAAAAAGATTATTATTATTATTATTATTATTTTTTTTTAAATATTTTTTTTTAAATATTGAAATTAATTAATCACAGTGAATGTCTTGCTTGCAGAATTCCAATTAAATAAATAAAAATACCCCAATATTTTATGAAATGTTATTTATTAGTATTAAAAATGATTATTATTATTATTATTTAAAAATATTGAAATTAATTAATCACAGTGAATGTCTTGCTTGCAAAATTCTAATTAAATAAACAAAAAATACCCCTATATTTTATGAAATTTAATTTACTAGTATTAAAAAAGATTATTATTAGTATTATTATTTCAAAATATATACATTAATTAATCACAGTGAATGTCTTGCTTGCAAAATTCCAATTAAATTTAAAATAATACCCCAATATTTTATCAAATGTAATTTACCAGTATTAAAAAAGATTATTATTATAATTTAAAAATATTGAAATTAATTAATCACAGTGAATGTATTGCTTGCAGAATTTCAATTATTTGTTTTATTTACTTACTCTAGTGCTTCAATTACTCACACTTTTGAATTCTGATTAATTGTGATTAATCACAGTGAATGAATTGCTTGCAAAATTATAATTAAATTTTAAAAAATACCCCAATATTTTATGAAATATAATTTACTAGTATTAAAACAGATTATTATTATTATTATTATTTTAAAATATTGAAATTAATTCATCACAGTGAATGACTTGCTTGCAAAATTCCAATTACATTTAAAAAAAAATAGCCCAATATTTTATAAAATGTAATTTACTAGTATTAAAAAATATTATTAGTATTATTTGAAACTATTTAAATAAGGGATGGGTACCTTTCATATAGATACCAGTACTGTGCGGTACCAATTTAGATTTTTTTTTTTTAATTACTGTAGTGCTTCAATTACTCACACTTTTGGATTCTGATTAATCGTGATTAATGACAGTGAATGGTTTGCTTGCAAAAATTCTCATTAAATAAAAAAAAATACCCCAATATTTTATGAAATTTAATTTACTAGTATTAAAAATGATTATTGTTATTATTTAAAAATATTGAAATTAATTAATCACAGTGAATGTCTTGCTTGCAAAATTCCAATTAAATAAAAAAAAATATATATATATTTTATCAAATTTTATTTACTAGTATTAAACAATATTATTATTATTATTTAAAAATGCTGAAATTAATTAATCACAGTAAATGACTTGCTTGTAAAATTCCAATTAAATTAAAAAAAATACCCCAATATTTTATAAATGTAATTTACTAATATTAAAAACTATTATTATTATTAATATTTGAAACTATTTAAATAAGGGATGGGTACCTTTCATATCGATACCAGTACTCTACGGTACCAATTTTGATTATTTATTTTTTAATTACTGTAGTGCTTCAATTACTCACACTTTTGGATTCTGATTAATAGTGATTAATCACAGTGAATGGTTTGCTTGCAAAAATTCTCATTAAATTAAAAAAAATACCCCAATATTTTATGAAATTTAATTTACTAGTATTAAAAATGATTATTGTTATTATTTAAAAATATTGAAATTAATTAATCACAGTGAATGTCTTGCTTGCAAAATTCCAATTAAATAAATAAAAAAATATATATTTTATCAAATTTTATTTACTAGTATTAAACAATATTATTATTATTATTATTTAAAAATACTGAAATTATTTAATCACAGTAAATGACTTGCTTGCAAAATTCCAATTACATTAAAAAAAATACCCCAATATTTTATAAATGTAATTTACTAATATTAAAAACTATTATTATCATTAATATTTGAAACTATTTAAATAAGGGATGGGTACCTTTCATATCGATACCAGTACTCTACGGTACCAATTTTGATTATTTATTTTTTAATTACTGTAGTGCTTCAATTACTCACACTTTTGGATTCTGATTAATAGTGATTAATCACAGTGAATGGTTTGCTTGCAAAAATTCTCATTAAATAAAAAAAAATACCCCAATATTTTATGAAATTTAATTTACTAGTATTAAAAATGATTATTGTTATTATTTAAAAATATTGAAATTAATTAATCACAGTGAATGTCTTGCTTGCAAAATTCCAATTAAATAAAAAAAAATATATATATATTTTATCAAATTTTATTTACTAGTATTAAACAATATTATTATTATTATTATTTAAAAATACTGAAATTAATTAATCACAGTAAATGACTTGCTTGCAGAATTCCAATTACATTAAAAAAAATACCCCAATATTTTATAAATGTAATTTACTAATATTAAAAACTATTATTATTATTATTATTTGAAACTATTTAAATAAGGGATGGGTACCTTTCATATCGATACCAGTACTCTACGGTACCAATTTTGATTATTTATTTTTTAATTACTGTAGTGCTTCAATTACTCACACTTTTGAATTCTGATTAATCGTGATTAATCACAGTGAATGGTTTGCTTGCAAAAATTCTCATTAAATAAAAAAAAATACCCCAATATTTTATCAAATTTAATTCAGTAACCAGTATCCAGTAACAAACGTGTCCGCATCAGTCAATTTACTGTGGCCACTCGGTGCTACCAAAACAAACAATTACCATTGCACTTCAACTGAAAGACAGTATAAGTCCATTCCAGATGGTTAATGATAAATATGTTAGTGTTTTTCATTCTCAATTGGACTAATTTCACTTTTACTGACCATGTAACAACCCAGGCCACCTTTCAGGTAACCCTCCGTGGTTAGAGGATGGAGAGTCCAAACAAATGTGGACGATTAATCTGCATCGATGCAATATTTCTTTTGTGTTCGCTTGTTAAACTTGACATCCTTACATTCCATCAATGCGTCGTTGGCAGTTTCATTGACTGAGACCCAACGCGGCACTTGTTGATTTCATGAACCATTACATCAACAAATGAGAAACCTTCCGCCCGACCTCGGCTCGCCCGAGCATGAACGAGTCTCTTTTACTTAATGTACTGTACGAGTCTACGTGCCCTGGGATTTGAATGTTTGATATTACGGTCCACGACCGCATCAGACAATGAGTACTTTTGTGCTACCGGTTGTAGAAATTATCCGTCCAAATGGTTCCATAAAAGGCAGCAGAAGACTTTGAATCAATAATTAAACAACGTTATCAGGGCAGTGTGGACTTTATTTCACCTCTAAGCCACTGTTGAATACAGATACAGATACAGAACACGCCTTATTACACTAAGAAATGCTCTTTAATGTAGAACATATTTTAATGAGGGTGTTAAAACATGTGAACAATTACATAGTCCAAACACTAATGACATTTATTAAACAAGACAAGAAGCAAATAATTAAACAGAGACAGAATTCAATTCGGCTCAATTTGAGGAGAAACGTCCGGACTGTACTCTTTGCACGGTTCCACCACGCTCTGGCGAAAGATTGTACGCCGCCTCTTTTATTTGGACTTTCCCTGATTACATGGCAACAGCTGTTTCTAAGGGAGGGGGGGTCGTAAACAGCCATCGCCTTTGGTTACAGAGCAGGTCAAAGAAAAGGTCGTAAACAGTTCACAGAAAAGGTCGTAAAACAGTTCACAGAAAAGGTCGCCTTGAGGGGAGTCGGGCCCTGCTTCCTCTCCGCTTTGTAGTTCTTGGGTCAAGACAATATCTTTCTGTTGATTACAATACATGAAAGAAACAGAACACCTTCATGTTGCTTCCCATCCTACACAGTGGAGTTTTACAAGCCTTCTTCTTGGTAGGATTAAAGTTTTGTGATAACTTAGATACAATTATTCTAACAGACACTTTTTTGGATTACCCTATTTTTTGGATATAAGGCGCACCTAAAATCCTTTCATTTCCTCAAAACTCGCCAGTGCGCCTTATAACCCGGTGCGCTTAATGTACAGAATCATTTGGGTTGTGCTTACCGACCTCGAAGCTATTTTATTTGGTACATGGTGAAATGATAAGAGATACGTGTGGACTGCAATATGATGGCAGTCACACATAAGAGAAATGTGTAGACTGCAATATCATGGCAGTCACACATAAGAGATACGTGTAGACTGCAATATGATGGCAGTCACACGCAAGAGATACGTGTAAACTGCAATATGATGGCAGTCACACATAAGAGATACATGTAGACTGCAATATGATGGCAGTCACACATAAGAGATACATGTAGACTGCAATATGATGGCAGTCACACACAAGAGATACGTGTAGACTGCAATGTGATGACAGTCACACATAAGAGATACGTGTAGACTGCACTATGATGGCAGTCACACATAAGAGATACGTGTGGACTGCAATATGATGGCAGTCACACATAAGAGATACGTGTGGACTGCAATATGATGGCAGTCACACATAAGAGATGGTGGAGATGTAGTTTCTTCCATGCAAATGCTAACATGGCCTTATCCAATAATGTTATAGCACCACCTGGTGCCCTGGCATGCTGTTGGCAGCCTGAGGGGGACAGCTTGGTGACAAAATAGAATGTGTTCTATTAGGTAAACAGTGGTTGACAAAATGTGTGACTACTTGCTGGACTTGGAAGGTGTGGTGTTTAACGCTAACGAGCACGCTAACGAGCACAGCTGTTGTGTATGACATTGCAGTCACATCCTGACTTAATGCAATAGACAAAGTTACGTACGCCTCCTTCTACTGTTGCTGACTGTCGGACGAGCTTCAGGCCTTATTTTAAGATGTGTAGTGAAGCCTGCTTATTAGTTTTTTGTTTTTTTCACCGCAGCTGTCGTGTGCGGTGTATTCACCGCTGGTTCATGTAGCTAGGGGCGGTATCATGTGAGGTTTTTTTTTTACTTCATGGCAGCATTAAAAACTTCAATATTCCCTTTTGAGCGTCTCTTATCTCAAAAAGTGTAAGAAACAAAAGGAGAGGTGAGAGATTTTTTCTCATGTTTGGTGCTCATAAACAGGCTCTATACACTTTGGTCTGGTATCTGCAAAAACAAGCATCGGCTATATATATATATATATATATATATATATATATATATATATATATATATATATATATATATATATATATATATATATATATATATATATATATATATATATATATATATATATATATACACATGCATACATATATATATACACATGCATATATATATATATATATGTATACATATATATATATATATATATATATATATATATATATATATATATATATATATATATATATATATATATATATATATGTATATATGTGTATATATAAATATGTCTGTGCGTGTATGTATATATACACATAATGGATTAGATTTATATAGCGCTTTTCTAGACACTCAAAGCGCTTCACAGAGAAGTGAGAACCCATCATTCATTTTTACAACTCATTCATTCATCATTCATTCTCCGGTGTGAGCGGCACCGGGGGCAAGGGTGAAGTGTCCTGCCCAAGGACACAACGGCAGCGATTTTTGGATGGTAAGAGGCGGGGAGCGAACCTGCAACCCTCAGGTTTCTGGCACGGCCGCTCTACCCACTACGCCATGCCGCCCCAAATATAATATAATATATAAATATATCTGTGCGTGTATGTATATATACACATATATGTATATATGTATATGTATATATGTGTGTATATATATATACATATATATATATATATATATATATATATATATATATATATATATATATATATATATATATATATATATATATATATATATATATATATATATATATATATATATATATATATATTTATATATGTAGATACATATATATATATATGTATATGTGTATATATGTATATATATATATGTCTTAATTAGATTATCCAAAAAATAGTGCTCGATACCGTGGTAGAGCGTAATATGTATGTGTGGGAAAAAATCACAAGACTATTTCATCTCTGTATATATATATATATATATATATATATATATATATATATATATATATATATATATATATATATATATATATATATATATATATATATATATATATATATGTTTGTATATATGTATATACATATATATATATATATATATATATATACATATATATATATATATATATATATATATATATATATATATATATATATATATATATATATATATATATATATATATATATATATATATATATATATATATATATATATATATATATATATATGCACATTTATTGGGGAGACATATATGTATACATACGTGTATATATATATATATATATATATATATATATATATATATATATATATAATGTTGTGTACATATATGTGGTATATTTATATATACATATATATGTATACATATATATGTATATATGTATATATAAATATGTCTGTGCGTGTATGTATATATACACATATACGTATATATGTATATGTATGTATATGTATATATGTGTTTATATATATATATATATATACATATATATATATGTATATATATATATATATATATATATATATATATATATATATATATATATATATATATGTATATGTATATATGTGTTTATATATATACATATATATATATATATATATATATATATATATATATATATATATATGTATATATATGTAGATACATATATATATGTATATGTGTATTTATGTATATGTGTATGTATATATGTATATATATATATATATGTTTGTATATATGTGTATATATATATATATATATATATATATATATATATATATATATATATATATATATATATATATATATATATACATACATAAATATATATATATATATATATATACATATATATATATATATATACATATATATATATATATATATATATATATATATATATATATATATATATATATATATATATATATATATATATATATATATATATATATATATATATATATATATATATATATATATATATATATATATATATATATATATATATATATATATATATATATATATATATATATATATATATATGCACATTTATTGGGGAGACATATGTGTATACATACGTGTGTATATATATATATATATATATATATATATATATATATATATATATATATATATATATATATATACATATATATATATATATATATATATATATATATATATATATATATATATATATATATACACAGTGTATATATATTTATATAAAATTGGATATTACGATTGTTTGCTTCCCTGACGACCTCCTTAAAGTTTTGTAATCAATCAGAAATACCAAGCAGCTAAAATGCACCAAACATGGAAAAGTGTTTAGAGTGTTTTGCATTTTTCCCATCATGCATCGCAGGGAATTTAAATGGGTGTCATTTTGATTTATGTTTTGTTTTCTTGGCCGTTTTTTTTTCTTCTCACAACATCCACAAATTTCAGTGAGAAGGTTGTGTCACGCGTGACCACGTGTGTGGACTTTGTGTGTTAGTCTATTCACGCCGTGAGTGGGAAAAGTTGTCTGGGATTGGGTCATATATCAAAATGCTGTGCAATGTAAATTTTTTATAACCTGAATGACTCATGTTGTCCACAAGGCAACAATTAAACAGTCGGATATTTGAGGTAAAGTTGGATCCCTCACAAAACTCGGGCCAAAATAAACACGCACTTTGGACACCCCTGTGCTAGCAACTAGCAGCTACGCAACAGCTTAGCACACAAGATAGACATACGTAATAATTGTCCTTAATTTAACACTATTGCAGATAATCCCTGTTGGGCACTCAGCATCAAGGGTTGGAATTGGGGGTTAAATCACCAAAAATGATTCCCGGACGCGGCCACCGCTGCTGCTCACTGCTCCCCTCACCTCCCAGGGGGTGGAACAAGGGGATTCAGAGGGTAATTTCACTTTAACTAACTTATATGTGTCGACATAAACAAGTATGATATAATTATAGTTGCATATTATTAACACAAAAGCAGAAGCGTATTAAAACATATCCAGTAACAAACGTGTTTGCATCATTTAATGAACTATTGCCCCAAAAATGTATTACCACTCCACCTCAACTTAAATTCCAGACGGTTAGTTTTTTGCATGCCTACTATTATTCTGTTTTGATCAAGCATTTCCCAGCATTGCACACTGTAAAGAAATACAAGTATATGCACGATGCACAACCTTTCATGGTGACGTGAACATGATTCACGGTCCACCGGGACGGGAGGTAGAAGTGCAAGCCGTCCCCTGAACGTCTGTCCTCTTGTCTCCTCAGACCCACTACGAGGATGGCGAGTACATCATCAGACAGGGGGCCAGGGGGGACACCTTCTTCATCATCAGCAAAGGAAAGGTGAGGAGAGAGCAGCTTGGGGGAAGGGAAATGTCCGCCTGCGCTGTCATCCGGGCTTGTGGTGCCGCGCCAGCCGCGCTCGGCGTTGTTGTCGCGCATTGTTTGCAACTTGACGGCCGCTGCGCTCCTTCATCCTTTACTCCTCTTCGTCATTGTGTTCTTGTCAGTAACAATAAAATTAACAAACACTCTCCCAGAGACAAAAAACAACATTTGCAAGAGGAGATATGGGAGTGTGAGACACACACACACACACACACACTAACACACACACACACACACACACTAACACACACACACACACACACACACACACACACACACACACACACACACACACACACACACACACACACACACACACACACACACACACACACACACACACACACACACATTTTTGAATTGTTTTCCTTCTTGAGACCCCCGAAAATGCCTCCCTCTTTAGGACCAGCCTTTCTAGATATATAAAGATTTGTATTTACAACATTGATAATATATACAAACTATGCATATATATATATAAAAGCTTGTTGTGAAAAAATAGTTGGAATTTCACAAGAAAAACTTGGAATATTGGCAGTGTTATAATAAAAGTTGTCATTTTACTCAACGCGAGTCAAAATGTTACGAGAAAAACGGAACACTTGTGCAATATCGTGATAAAAGTTGGAATTTTAATCAATAGCAGTCGCCGTTTTACAAGAAAATTGGCAATTTTATGAAAAGAGTCGTCATTTCACTCGACAAAAGTCACAATTTTAGAAAAAAATTTGAAAATTTTGGTGATATTATAATAATCAGAATTTCACTTGAGCAAAATTGTGACAAAAGTCATCATTTTACTCATAAAGTGTCACTATTTGAACAGAAAAATTGGCAGTATTGTGATAAAAGTCAGAATTTTGTACGACAAATGTCCCCATTTTGCATTAAAAAGTAATACATTTACATTAAAAAGTAATAATTTTACGAGAGAATGTTGCAATATTACAGAAACAGAAAGAATATGAGAAATTGTTCCCAATTTTATGAGAAAAAAGTGACACATTGTGAGAAAAAGACTGATTTTAGTTCATTATTATTATTTCTTATTTATTCATTTACTTCAAGTTATTACAGTATGTCTCTATATACATATTTATTTTATTTTTTAAATTAATTTTGGCCAAAGGGTGTGCATTTCAATTTCTTACACACATTTGTTATTTCATATGTTGACCAGAGGGGGTGCACTTCACATTTTTACACACACTTGTTATTTCATATGTTGACCAGAGGGGGAGCACTTTTAAAAGCGACACACAGTCAATTTGAAAAATCCCTCCTTTTTGGGACCACCCTCATTTTGATAGATTTCACCACCAGGGGGTGCAAATGAGACATTGTCTATTAGATGCAATGTTATTGGGACCATGATTTATATCATCACTTGTTCACACCTCCTCATATGGAAGCTACTTTTCCTTGTTGTTGTCTCAGGAAGGGTAGGAATACAAGAACACACACACACACACATTCTTGTATTTCTCACCTTCTTGAGACCCCCGAAAAATGCCTCCCTCTTTAGGACCAGCCTTTCTAGATATATAAAGATGTGTATTTACAACATTAATAATATATACATACTATGCAAATATACAAAAGCTTGTTGTGAAAAATGAGTTGGAATTTCACAAGAAAAAGGACACAATTTCACAAGAAAAACTTGGAATTTTGGCAGTGTTGCAATAAAAGTCGTCATTTTACTCAACGCGAGTCAAAATGTTACGAGAAAAACGGAACATTTGTGCAATATCGTGATAAAAGTTGGGATTTTACTCAATAGCAGTCGCAGTTTTACAAGAAAATTGGCAATTTTATGAAAAGAGTCGTCATTTTACTCGACAAAAGTCACAATTTTATAAGGAAATTTGAAAATTTTGGTGATATTATAATAATCGGAATTTCACTTGAGCGAAAAGTCATCATTTTTACTCAAAAAGTGTCACTATTTTAACAAAAAAATGTTGCTGTATTGTGATAAAAGTCAGAATTTTGTATGACAAATGTCCCCATTTTGCATTAAAAAGTAATAATTTTACGAGAGAATATTGCAATATTACACAAACACAAAGAATATGAGAAATTATTCCAAATTTTATAAGAAAAAAATGACACATTGTGAGAAAAACACTGCTTTTAGTTAAATATTATTATTTTTTATTTATTTTTTTATTTATTTACTTTAAGTTATTACAGTATGTCTCTATATGTATATATATATATATATATATATATATATATATATATATATATATATATATATATATATATATATATATATATATATATATATATATATGTTTTTTTTTTAAATTAATTTTGGCCAAAGGAAGTCGCATTTAAATTTCTTACACACACTTGTTTTTTCATATGTTGACCAGAGGGGGAGCACTTTTAAAAGCGACACACAGTCAATTTGAAAAATCCCTCTTTTTTGGGACCACCCTCATTTTGATAGATTTCACCACCAGGGGGTGCAAATGAGACATTGTCTATTAGATGCAATGTTATTGGGACCATGATTTATATCATCACTTGTTCACATCTCCTCATATGGAAGCTACTTTTCCTTGTTGATGACTCAAGAAAGGTAAAAATACAAGAATACACACGCGCACACACACACACACACACACATTCTTGTATTTCTTACCTTCTTGAGACCCCCGAAAAATGCCTCCCTCTTTAGGACCAGCCTTTCTAGACATATAAAGATGTGTATTTACAACATTAATAATATATATATATACTATGTAAATATAAAAAGGCTTGTTGTGAAAAATGAGTTGGAATTTCACAAGAAAAACTTGGAATTTTGGCAGTGTTGTAATAAAAGTTGTCATTTTACTCAACGCGAGTCAAAATGTTGCGAGAAAAACGGAACATTTGTGCAATATCGTGATAAAAGTTGGAATTTTACTCAATAGCAGTCGCAGTTTTACAAGAAAATTGGCAATTTTATGAAAAGAGTCGTCATTTTACTCGACAAAAGTCACAATTTTATAAGGAAATTTGAAAATGTTGGTGATATTATAATAATCGGAATTTCACTTGTGACAAAAGTCATCATTTTACACAAAAAGTGTCACTATTTGAACAGAAAAATTGGCAGTATTGTGATAAAAGTCAGAATTTTGTATGACACATGTCCCCATTTTGCATTAAAAAGTAATAATTTTACATTAAAAAGTAATCATTTTACGAGAGAATGTTGCAATATTACAGAAACAGAAAGAATATGAGAAATTGTTCCCAATTTTATAAAAAAAAAGTCGACATATTGTGAGAAAAAGACTGCTTTTAGTTCATTATTTTATTTAAATTGTTTTTATTTTGTTATTTAATTCAAGTTATTACAGTACGTCTCTATATACATATTTATTTTATTTTTTTAATTAATTTTGGCCAAAGGGTGTGCATTTCAATTTCTTACACACACTTGTTATTTCATATGTTGACCAGAGGGGGAGCACTTTTAAAAGCGACACACAGTCAATTTGAAAAACCCCTCCTTTTTGGGACCACCCTCATTTTGATAGATGTCACCACCAGGGGGTGCAAATGAGACATTGTCTATTAGATGCAATGTTATTGGGACCATGATTTATATCATCACTTGTTCACACCTCCTCATATGGAAGCTACTTTTACTTGTTGGTGTCTCAAGAAGGGTAGAAATACAAGAACAAACACACACACACACACACACACACACACACACACACACACACACACACACACACACACACACACATACACACACACACACACATTCTTGTATTTCTTACCTTCTTGAGACCTCTGAAAAATGCCTCCCTCTTTAGGACCAGCCTTTCTAGACATATAAAGATTTATATTTACAACATTAATAATATATACATACTATGCAAGTATAAAAAATCTTGTTGTGAAAAATGAGTTGGAATTTCACAAGAAAAAGGACACAATTTCACAAGAAAAACTTGGAATTTTGGCAGTATTATAATAAAAGTTGTCATTTTACTCAACGCGAGTCAAAATGTTACGAGAAAAACGGAACATTTGTGCAATATCGTGATAAAAGTTGGAATTTTACTCACTAGCAGTCGCAGTTTTACAAGAAAATTGGCAATTTTATGAAAAGAGTCGTCATTTTACTCGACAAAAGTCACAATTTTATAAGGAAATTTGAAAATGTCGGTGATATTAAAATAATCGGGATTTCACTTGTGACAAAAGTCATCATTTTACACAAAAAGTGTCACTATTTGAACAGAAAAATTGGAAGTATTGTGATAAAAGTCAGAATTTTGTATGACAAATGTCCCCATTTTGCATTAAAAAGTAATAATTTTACATTAAAAAGTAATCATTTTACGAGAGAATGTTGCAATATTACAGAAACAAAAAAAAAAAAGAGAAATTGTTCGCAATTTTATAAGAAAAAAGTGACACATTGTGAGAAAAACACTGTTTTTAGTTAATTATTATTATTTCTTATTTATTAATTTACTTCAAGTTATTACAGTATGTCTCTATAAACATATTTATTTAATTTTTTAAATTAATTTTGGCATTTATTTAATAGGAAGGTCCCTGTTACATCACTGAAGCTGTCGCTGAGGGAAGGGGGGTAATCTCCACAACTCCAGTTAGACACAATATATGATTATAGAATAAATGAAAATGAGTTGACGCAGGTCATATCGCCTTGTCTCTGCTCTGTCTGTGTCACGGCGGTGTTCGGCCTTGGCCGCAAGCAGGCCGAGTCTGGACACAACACCGATAAAGACAACTACCAATCTTTTGGATTGCCAGCTAGCACAGATACAAAAACACCACTTCAGCACAATTGACAATAATTTATATCAACGGCCCTTAAGCATAAAGTTATGATGATAATATAATACATAATTATTCTAACATTTCCCTCCTGTTTATCACATAACTTGGCCCTAAAGAAATGAACTATTAACTGAAAATCACAAGAAGTTATTGGGAATAAGAAGATTCTGGGGAAGTTATGTAATAAAACTAAACTAACCCCTTCTCATTTAAATGGATGAGCTTTGTAATAAATCGCTTTATCAGGACTGGGGTGGAAGGTCACATCAGGTCCTCGCCAAATGTCAATAGTGCTGCTAGGATCCTGATGAGAGTGCGGAAATATGACCATATCAACTCTTAAATCCCTTCACTGGCTTCCTGTTCTATTCAGGATTGTATTCAAAGTCTCCCTACTAACCCACCAGTGCCTCCATGGAAATGCCTCCCCTCTACCTCAAAGAACTGCTCACCCCCAAATCCTCCACACGACACCTCCGCTCCGGACAGGCTAACCTCCTCCAACCTCCGAGGACAAAGCTACAAACAACGGGAGACCGGGCTTTCTGCTCCGCCGCTCCCAGTCTGTGGAACGCTCTCCCTGACCACCTGAGGGCACCACAGACTGTGGATGCTTTTAAAAAAGGCTTAAAAACCTTTCTTTTTAAAAAAGCCTTTTTTTTGTTGATATATGCATACTAGTTTTAGCTATTTGGCTGTTCTGGTTTTTATTTTTATTTATTTTTTATTATCTTTTTATTTTTATTTTTTTTAATACACCGTATCACTTTGAGGTTGTTTACTCAATGTAAAGTGCTTTATACAAATAAAATCTATTATTATTATTAGGGATGTCCGATAATGGCTTTTTGCCGATATCCGACATTCCGATATTGTCCAACTCTTTAATTACTGATACCGATATCAACCGATACCGATATCAACCGATATATACAGTCGTGGAATCAACACATTATTATGCCTAATTTGGACAACCAGGTATGGTGAAGATAAGGTACTTTAAAAAATTTAAAAAAAAAATAAGATAACTAAATTAAAAACATTTTCTCGAATAAAAAAGAAAGTAAAACAATATAAAAACAGTTACATAGAAACTAGTAATGAATGAAAATGAGTAAAATTAACTGTTAAAGGTTAGTACTATTAGTGGAGCAGCAGCACGCACAATCATGTGTGCTTACGGACTGTATCCCTTGCAGACTGTATTGATATATATTGATATATAATGTAGGAACCAGAATATTGAATATTAAGAAATGGGGGAGGGAGGTTTTTTGGGTTGGTGCACTAATTGTAAGTGTATCTTGTGTTTTTTATGTTGATTTAATAAAAAAAAAAAAAAAACCCGATACAGATAATAAAAAAAACGATACCGATAATTTCCGATATTACATTTTAACGCATTTATGGTCCGATAATATCGGCCGGCTAATTATTATCATTATTATTATTATTGTCAGCTCTCGCCATCCTCGCTCCTCGGCGGCGCTCCTGAACGCGCCACAACACGCCGACCTTGTCAAAACCGTAAACCGGCGTCTTTTTTGAGGTTTCCCTGTAACGCTCTCCCGTCTCGCCAGGTTAACGTGACCAGGGAGGACCCCCCCAACGGCGAGCCGGTCTACCTGCGCAGCCTGGGGAAAGGAGACTGGTTCGGAGAGAAGGCCCTGCAAGGGTAGGTGTCTCCTTAACCACGCTGCCTCTTCCCATTTACATCCCCCGTGCAACAACACCGCTTCCATTCCCCTCACTGTCACCCGCGCTCTCCTCGCACGTCCCGCTCTAATTGCTGGCCAAATCTCTCCGCCCGACTCTTACATTGTAACCTTCTTTTTATTTTTCTCACCGCCGTGCGGGTTTAAAACGCACCAGCTGACTTTGGAAAAGTGTCTCTTTTTACTGGAAGGATAAACGTGGGATATTCTCTCAGACTTTACAGCGCACTTACGCCATTACTGGGATGTTTTCATTTGTTCAAGGCGTGCAATACGGATTTGATCTTCTATCTATACATATTAGTTGGACTTTATTTGGAACATGCATGCACGCAACATGATGCATCACACGTGCGTGCATACAACATGATACATTACACGTGCGTGCATACAACATGATACATCACACATGCATGCATACAACATGATACATCACACGTGCGTGCATGCAACATGATGCATCACACGTGCGTGCATACAACATGATGCATCACACGTGCGTGCATACAACATGATGCATCACACTAGCATGCATACAACATGATGCATCACACGTGCATGCATACAATATGATGCATCACACGTGCGTGCATACAACATGATGCATCACATGTGCGTGCATACAACATGATGCATCACACGTGCATGCATACAACATGATGCATCACACGTGCATGCATACAACATGATGCATCACACTAGCATGCATACAACATGATGCATCACACGTGCATGCATACAACATGATGCATCACACGTGCGTGCATGCAACATGATGCATCATGTTGCATGCACGCACATGTGATGCATCACACGTGCATGCATACAACATGATGCATCACACTAGCATGCATACAACATGATGCATCACACGTGCATGCATACAATATGATGCATCACACGTGCGTGCATACAACATGATGCATCACATGTGCGTGCATACAACATGATGCATCACACGTGCATGCATACAACATGATGCATCACACGTGCATGCATACAACATGATGCATCACACTAGCATGCATACAACATGATGCATCACACGTGCATGCATACAACATGATGCATCACACGTGCGTGCATGCAACATGATGCATCATGTTGCATGCACGCACATGTGATGCATCACACGTGCATGCATACAACATGATGCATCACACTAGCATGCATACAACATGATGCATCACACGTGCATGCATACAATATGATGCATCACACGTGCGTGCATACAACATGATGCATCACATGTGCGTGCATACAACATGATGCATCACACGTGCATGCATACAACATGATGCATCACACGTGCATGCATACAACATGATGCATCACACTAGCATGCATACAACATGATGCATCACACGTGCATGCATACAACATGATGCATCACACGTGCGTGCATGCAACATGATGCATCACACGTGCGTGCATGCAACATGATGCATCACACGTGCGTGCATACAACATGATGCATCACACGTGCGTGCATGCAACATGATGCATCACACGTGCGTGCATGCAACATGATGCATCACACGTGCATGCATACAACATGATGCATCACACGTGCGTGCATACAACATGATGCATCACACGTGCGTGCATGCAACATGATGCATCACACGTGCGTGCATGCAACATGATGCATCACACGTGCGTGCATGCAACATGATGCATCACACGTGCGTGCATGCAACATGATGCATCACACGTGCGTGCATACAACATGATGCATCACACGTGCGTGCATGCAACATGATGCATCACACGTGCATGCATACAACATGATGCATCACACGTGCGTGCACGCAACATGATGCATCACACATGCATGCATACAACATGATACATCACACTTTATTATACTGTGCATACTTTTTGCTTACGCTTTATTTACACATTAAACATTATTATACTGTACATACATTTTGCATACACTTTATTTACACATTACACTTTATTATACTGTACATACATTTTGCATACACTTTGCTATACTGTACATACATTTTGCGTACTCTTTATTTACACATTACACTTTATTATACTGTACATACATTTTGCATACACTTTATTATACTGTACATACATTTTGCATTCTCTTTATTTACAAATTACACTTTATTATACTGTACATACATTTTGAATACACTTTATTATACTGTACATACATTTTGCATACACTTTATTTACAAATTACACTTTATTATATTGCACATACATGTTGCATACTCTTTATTTACAAATTACACTTTATTATACTGTACATACATTGTGCATACACTTTATTATACTGTACATACGTTTTGCATTCTCTTTATTTACAAATTACACTTTATTATACTGTACATACATTTTGCATACACTTTATTATACTGTACATAAATTTTGCATACACTTTATATACAAATTACACTTTATTATATTGCACATACATTTTGCATACTCTTTATTTACAAATTACACTTTATTATACTGTACATACATTTTGCATACACTTTATTATACTGTACATACGTTTTGCATTCTCTTTATTTACAAATTACACTTTATTATACTGCACATACATTTTGCATACTCTTTATTTACACATTACACTTTATTATACTGTACATAAATTGTGCATACAATTTATTTACAAATTACACTTTATTATACTGCACATACATTTTGCATACTCTTTATTTACAAATTACACTTTATTGTACTGTACATACATTTTGCATACTCTTTATTTACACATTACACTTTATTATACTGTACATAAATTTTGCATGCACTTTATTTACAAATTACACTTTATTATTATATGTATATATATATATATATAGGACGGCGTGGCGAAGTTGGTAGAGTGGCTGTGCCAGCAATCAGAGTGTTGCTGGTTACTGGGGTTCAATTCCCACCTTCTACCTTCCTAGTCATGTCCGTTGTGTCCTTGGGCAAGACACTTCGCCCTTTGCCTCTGATGGCTGCTGGTTAGCGCCTTG
>NC_084739.1:1906174-1911174 GCF_033978785.1 Entelurus aequoreus | reverse complement strand
CCACCCACCACCACCGGTCCGTGGGACGAATTTTCAAGCGTTGACCGGTCCGCAGCTACAAAAAGGTTGGGGACCACTGATCTATACCATTAGGTGCTCACTGAGCTGAAGTCTTGTGCCATTTGTGCCATAACCATTTCAAAGTGTAAACATTGTGGCAAATATAAAACAATTCCGGGTAAATTAGTCGTGTTAAGATGAGTTTAGTGTTGTCCTCATACCAATATGTTGGTACCGTTACCAAAATGCATTTTGATTCTTTTTGATACTTTCTAAATAAAGGGGACCACAAAAAATTGCATTATTTGCTTTATTTTAACAAAAAAAAAATCTTATTGTGCATGAAACATATGTTTATTATTGCAATGTAGTCCTTAAATAAAATAGTGAACATACCGTATTTCCTTGAATTGGCGCCGGGAATATGGTATTCGCATGCCTAGAATTACGGCCGGGTCAAACTCGTTTCGCAAAATAATTAGCGCATGCTTGGCACTTCCGCCGGGTCAAACATGAGTCATTAAATGACTCCCGCCTCCTGGTGGTAGAGGGCGCTAGTGATCCTTCTTGCGACTGCTGGTACTGCAGAAGACCTGTGCTGCAGAAGAAGACAACAAGCAGCAATAGTGCGCAGCCATTTATTTTATTATGGAGGATTACATATCTAAAATAAAACAGTTTTTTAAACTGGACTTTCAATGGAAGCAGGAGGTAATACTTAAAAGGAAGATCTCCATCGAGACAGAGAGACTTTTAAAACTGAAGAAAGATAAGGAAGACTTCTATAGGAGCTGCGCATGGACTCATTTATACCTAAAGGTAAGACCATAATAACGTTTTTTTTATTAAATGTGCTTTTCATGATAAGGTAAGCGCCGGAGTGAGAAGAGGTTTTAAAATAATGACCGCATGCATGGCCATCCCGCCTGCTTTTGGTAAACGCAGGGGTGAGAAGAGGTTTTAAATTAATTAGCGCCCCTGCGGCTATTCAAGGAAATACGGTACTAGACAACTTGTCTTTTAGTAGTAAGTAAACAAACAAAGGCTCCTAATTAGCCTGCAGTAACATATTGTGTCATTTATCTACCTATTATTTTGTCTACATTATGAGGGACAAACTGTAAAAATGGATTATTAATCTACTAGTTCATTTACTGTTAATATCTGCTTATTTTCTCTTTCAACATGTTCTATCTACACTTCTGTTCAAATGTAATAATCACTTATTATTCTCTTGTTTTGATACTTTACATTAGCTTTGGATGATACCACACATTTAGGCATCGATCCGATACCAAGTAGTTCCAGGATCATACATTAGTCATAATTTAATTTCTCATGTGTCCAGGGACATATTTCCTGAGTTTAAAAACATGAATTAAAAAAAAAAAAAAGGAAAACATATTTTGTGACGATAAAAAATATCGATGTAATCATAGTAGTATCGACTACTACTACTTGGTATCATTACAGTGGGTGTCAGGTGTAGATCCACCCATGGCGTTTGTTGACATTGTGACGCCGGTGAGCTATTGTATCCTCCTACGGTGTGTAGTGAAGCATGTTTAGCTATTCCTCGTCCTGCAGTGATAATGCTACTTGTAAGAAACGTACTTTATTTGTCGCCATGGAGGCGAGGATTAGTGATTTAAAAGTAGCTACAACACTGCCAGCCGTGTCTTAAAGCACCTCTTCCTGAGGGCGCTTCAGTGTTATAACTTCACCCTTATCTTGCCCTGATGTTAGGATCTGACCCGCTTGTGCAGCCCTTTGAGACACTCGTGATTTAGGGCTACATAAGTAAACATCGATTGATGGATTGATGGTCTTTAGTTCTTAAGCCAAAATGTGTCCATTCTCCCATTTTTGTCTACACACTGCCTGCGTGTAAGTACTCTGTGATTGTTCCCTGCCGAACATGCTCCTCTGCTCGTAAAACCAGCAATGTCATGACGTGAAAACGGCATGCCGTCATGCCTGTTTACAAAAAATAAAAAAAAAATAAAAAAAAAAGGAACTGGTATTTTTCTAAGAGATTATAGTACTGTTTTTGATTCATTAGTACTTTACTAGTACCGGTATACCATACAACCCTAGATTAGTTAGATCCCTGTTTTTTTTGTTTTTTTTTGAGGGGGCGGCATTTTCGTCTTGTTAAACTCTATTACATGTTAAAGGCCTACTGAAATGAATTTTTTTTTATTTAAACGGGAATAGCAGATCCATTCTATGTGTCATACTTGATCATTTCGCGATATTGCCATATTTTTGCTGAAAGGATTTAGTAGAGAAAATCGACGATAAACTTCGCAACTTTTGCTCGCTGATAAAAAAAAAAGCCTTGCCTGTAGCGGAAGTAGCGTGACGTCACAAGACTAAGGACTCCTCACAATTCCCCGTTGTTTACAATGGAGCGAGAGACATTCGGAGCGAGAAAGCGACGATTACCCCATTAATTTGAGCGAGGATGAAAGATTTGTGGATGAGGAACTTTAGAGTGAAGGACTAGAGTGTAGTGCAGGACGTATCTTTTTTCTGACCGTAACTTAGGTACAAGCTGGCTCATTGGATTCCACACTCTCTCCTTTTTCTATTGTGGATCACGGATTTGTATTTTAAACCACCTCGGATACTATATCCTCTTGAAAATGAACTAGTAAATACACGGTTAATAACTTTCAGCTTGGCGAGGCTAAAAAAATAGAAGCTATGTTAGCTACGGAGCTAACGTGATAGCAGGCTCAAAATGCAGATAGAAACAAAATTAAAATAAAACCCTGACTGGAAGGCTAGACAGAAGATCAACAATACTATTAAACCATGAACATGTAAATACACTGTTATTAATTTTCAGCTTGGCGAAGCTAAAAAAAATAGAAGCTAAGTTAGCTACGGAGCTAACGTGATAGCATCAGTCTCAAATGCAGATAGAAACAAAATAAAAAAAAAAACCTGACTGGAAGGCTAGACAGAAGATCAACAATATTATTAAACCATGAACATGTAAATACACGGTTATTAATTTTCAGCTTGGCGAAGCTAAAAAATAGAAGCTAAGTTAGCTACGTGGCGGCGGCGGGCGTTGTAGCTTTCGACGACACCCCGGCCGCCATCAGAGTCGGCAAGAAACATATATTTCCCCAAAGTTACGTACGTGACATGCACATATCGACACGCACGTACGGGCAAGCGATCAAATGTTTGGAAGCCAAAGCTGTACTCACCGTAGTGCGTCTGCTATCCTGCTCAAAACACAACACAACCTCCTGGTGTTGGTGTTGCTGCAGCCAGCCGCTAATACACCGATCGCACCTACAACTTTCTTATTTGCAGCCTCCATTGTCCATTAAACAAATTACAAAATATTCACCAACACAGATGTCCAGAATACTGTGGAATTTTGTCGAAGAAAACAGCTATTTGCATATGGTCCAAACAAACACTACCCTTGACCTCGTGACGTCACGCGCATACGTCATCATACCGCGCGACGTTTTGAACCGGAAGTTTCCCGGGAATTTTCAAATGTCGCTTTATAAGTTAACCCGGCCGTATTGGCATGTGTTGCAATATTAAGATTTCATCATTGATGTATAAACTATCAGACTGCGTGGTCGCTAGTAGTGGCTTTCAGTAGGCCTTTAAAGTTAAATGCCATAATTTAGAATTCAGCCTGCAAAGTAAGTTAGTACAACTTAAGTAAAGTTTGAGTAAAAATAACCCCCAAAAAAGTAGCGTAATGCATTGCAAATTAGAAACAGTAACTAGTCAGTGGCTTAGTGGTTAGAGCAGACCTGGGCAAATTAAGGCCCGGGGGCCACATGCAGCCCATTAAGCATATTAATCTGGCCCGCCGGACATTCCCAAATATTTTTTTTGAGATCTTTAAGGTGGAAAGTGTATCTGCCATTATGATGTGCAGTGATGTTTTCAAATGACCATAAGTCTTCAACTATACAACATATTTCCATAGTTGGAATCTGCGCTTTTGCATGATATTTTAGTGACTACTGTTGTCCTGATACCAATATAGTATTTTGATACTTTTCGGTACTTTTTGATACTTTTCTAAATAAAGGGGACCAGAAAAAATGGCATTATTGGCTTTATTTTAGCAAAAAATCTTAGGGTGTGGCTGGTGGTGTGGGTAGGGAGCGTTTCCACAGTGTTTCCTTTTTTTTAATTTTTTTAATTTTTTTTTTTATGATGTCTTGCCCAGCTTCTCAGGCAAATCATATAGTAGATGTAGATGCCCATATTGGCTGTTCAGATTGACTTTACAAAAGAGAAGTGTAGGACAGTGGTCCCCAACCACCGGTCCGCGGACCGATAGGTACCGGGCCGCACAAGAAATTAAAAAAAAAAAAAAAAAAAAAAAAAGTTTTTTTATTTTATTTATTTTTATTTTATTTTATGAAATCAACATAAAAAACACAATATATACATTATATATCAATACAGATCAATACAGTCTGCAGGGATACAGTCCGTAAGCACACATGATTGTATTTAATTATGTAAAAAAAAAAAAATATATATATATATATGTATATATTTTTAATTTTTTTTAATTTTTTTTTTTTTTTTTTATGAAATCAACACAAAAAACACAATATATACATTATATATCAATATAGATCAATACAGTCTGCAGGGATGCAGTCCGTAAGCACACATGATTGTATTTAATTATGTAAAAAAAAAATAAAAAAAAATAAAAAATAAATTAAAAAAAAAAATAAATAAATAAATAAATAAATTCAAATACACCCCCCACTCCCACCACCACCGGTTCGTGGGACAAATTTTCAAGCGTTGACCGGTCCGCAGCTACAAAAAGGTTGGGGACCACTGGTGTAGGATACTTCCACAGAGTGTTTCCAGAGCCTGAAATGTGGTTGTCAGGGACAGACGTGGAAGGAGACTTTTACAAGAAACTTCTAAAGCTTAGTGATACATCACATATATCAGATTGTAGATGTTTTTTGTTTTTTTACCCT
>NC_084739.1:1896174-1901174 GCF_033978785.1 Entelurus aequoreus | reverse complement strand
GCAAAGAACCACCATTACATGTTATGTAGACCAGTGGTCCCCAACCACCTGGTACCGATTGGTACCGGGCCGCACAAGAAATTAAAAAATAAAATACATTTTCATTTTTTTATTTTTATTTAAATCAACATAAAAAACACAATATAGACATTATATATCAATATAGATCAATACAGTCTGCAGGGATACAGTCCGTAAGCACACATAATTGTATTTCTTTATGAAAAAATAATAATAATTACAAAATAAATTAAATTAAAGCTGCAAGCAGCGTTGGTCGGGCCCGCATTTTGGCAGGTGCTAGTCCTAGGTGTCCCAATACTTTTGTCCAGTGGTAGTCCTGAGTGAGACCTACATAGAGGTTTTTGTTGCATGTCTCTACGATATTCGTACTGAGAGTTAGAGGAAGTTTTGTCTGTGTTTTTTTCCTAGGTGCTGCGGCACAGTGGTTCTTTTCTTTGAAGGCTCGTAAAATCAAAACCGTAGCACTTATTAAAACGCTTTCGTCCACTTTTAATCAGAAGGGTTCAATCTCTCTCCTGTAGTAGTTTGAAGCCAAAACGACAAACGTGCTCAGAGGAGATAATGTTTGATGTTTGGTGACCGCTTTTTAAAAAAAATGTGTTTTGAAGTGGGGATATCAAACTTTCTGTTAATTTTTGCTGAAGGATTTCAACATATGAAATGTAGGTCTAAGTGAGACCTACGTAGAGGTTTTTGTTTCATGTCTCTAAAACGTTCCTACCGGAAGTTACAAGCAGTTTTGTCGGAGTTTTCCTCTGAGAAGCAGTATTGTCTCTGTTTTATTCAAAAATTGCGCTAGAGCGCAATTTTGAGTTTTGGGGTTCGGTTTTTTTTAGATGGCAATTTCCACCAGGCCCAATGTGTCTAAAAATTTTGGTGAGCTTTGAAGTATTTTAAGGGGGTCAAATTACTGCTCAAAGAGGAAAAAATTTGTTTTTAGTCATTTTTTGTGTTGAAGGGGAAATTGCCAACTTCCTGTTGGTTTTTGCCCGAGGATGTGAAATTATGAATTGTAGGTCTAAGTGAGACCTACATAGAGATTTTTGTTTCATGTCTCTACGACCTTCCTAGTGGGAGTTACAGGCAGTTTGTTTTTGTTTTTATCCTAGGGGGCGCTAGAGCGCAATTTTTACTTTTGGGGTTTTTTTTTTTTTTACTAAAGTGTGCTGTCCCAGTTTTTCTATGTGTGTATAAAATTTGGTGAGTTTTGAAGCATGTTAGGGGGGGGCAAAGTAGTGCGCAAAGCTGCGGAATAATAATCAACCTTACAATTTCAATAGGTTCCTTTGTACCTGTATAAAGGACTCCCTGTGGGAGTCCTTTATACAGGGTACAGGCGGACCCTAATAATAAATACCAACCCCACCCCACCCCACTCTTTCAAAGAGCGTTAAAAAAAATGACTGTGGAGGTTGCCCTCCCGTGGGTCCCCCCCGATCACGACAGATCCTCTCGTAAGCCCGGTAGTCAGGTTTGACAATCGTTTTTATTTTCGCCCACACCACGACAGCACACTGTTCTGCGACTTTTCAGTCTTTGTTTCCAGTCTTTCTCTCAGCGTCTCTCTCTCGCTCCAACTCCCACCACGTGTCTCGTGCCGGCTGCTGCTAATAAGGGCGACAGGTTATATTATATAATCAGCCCCAGCTGGGCAATCTACTCACAATGACCCTGGAATGGACTATTTGTGTTTTTATTATTTGACCAAGTATACAACGTTCCAACGTTGTCTTATAACAATCAAGCCCTTCAAGCTTTTGCCCCGGGGCCAATTTTCAACAACAGCCCCACGTCGCCGCTTTTACTTTGGAAACGTGCTCAAGTGCCCTAAGGCCAGTGTGAACAGGAACAGTGCGGCGGTGTTTCCCACGGGCCCCCGTATTATATATATTTTGGGAATGGCAGAGGGCGGGTTAGCGGCTCACACTGGATGGCATTCGGAGCCAGCTGCGGATTTAGCGCCAAATTCTCCACATGACCAAGATCTTGACATGCATCTGCTGGTCAGAGCTGTCAACTGCATGTCTGACTTTTGACAGCACGGCGGAGAAAAAGCAGGAATATATTACGTTCATTGAGAGGCTTCGAGTGCCTGTGGAAAAAGCATCGGTGGATTTTTTGTTTTGTTTTACATTTTAATGTATTACTTTGCCTAGAAATGTTAGCTTTTTTTAGAAAGAAACACAACACTGCACAAGTCTGGACACCTCGTCCTTCTTTTGTACCTTATAATAGGAAATAATAACCCTTCAGGACCATGCATTTTGTCAACAATGGAAAATAATAATAATATGTTTTAATTCAATTTAATTTCTATTCAAATTAGAGCTGTCAAAGTTAACAATTTCATTGCATTAATCGTTTAAAAATGCATATTAATCGCGTTTTGGATTATTGTCTGTACATGCTCTCTTACCGTTTTTTTGGGAATCAGTATGAGAGACAAGAACACGTGTCTTTTTTTTTTAGGATTTTAAAAATTATTTTAAAAATGATTTAAAAAAACGCTTGAAAGATGCGGCTAAGTCACACAAGAGACAAAAAAAGACGACTATTTTTTTGGACAAATGAGGATTCCTTATCTTTTTGAAGCTGAGTTTACTGAGGATGAACTGCTGCTTATAGAAAATGTTTTAATAAAATGTCATTTCTATTCAAATTAGAGCTGTCAAAGTTAACAATTTCATTTCATTAATCGTTTGAAAATGCATATTAATCGCGTTTAGTATTATTGTCCCTACATGCTCTTTTACCGTTTTTTTGGGAATCAGTATGAGAGACAAGAACACGTGTCTTTTTTTTTTAGGATTTTAAAAATTATTTTAAAAACGATTTAAAAAAACGCTTGAAAGGTGCGGCTAAGTCACGCTGTCATGGCAGACTTGGTAACAGACAAAAAAAGACGACTATTTTTTTGGACGAATGAGTATTCCTTATCTTTTTGAAGCTGAGTATACTGAGGATGAACTGCTGCTTATAGAAAAATGTTTTAATTAAATGTCATTTCTATTCAAATTAGAGCTGTCAAAGTTAACAATTTCATTGCATTAATCGTTTAAAAATGCATATTAATCGCGTTTAGTATTATTGTCCCTACATGCTCTTTTACCATTTTTTTGGGAATCAGTATGAGAGACAAGAACACGTGTCTTTTTTTTTTAGGATTTTAAAAATGATTACAAAAAACGCTTGAAAGATGCGGCTAAGTCACACACTCATGGCAGACTTGGTAACAGACAAAAAAAGACGACTATTTTTTGGACGAATGAGGATTCCTTATCTTTTTGAAGCTGAGAGTACTGAGGATGAACTGCTGCTCATAGAGTATTTTTTAATTAAATGTCATTTCTATTCAAATTAGAGCTGTCAAAGTTAACAATTTAATTGCATTAATCGTTTAAAAATGCATTTTAATCACGTTTAGTATTATTGTCTGAACATGCTCTTTTACCGTTTTTTTGGGAATCAGTATGAGAGACAAGAACACGTGTCTTTTTTTTTTAGGATTTTAAAAATTATTTTAAAAATGATTTAAAAAGACGCTTGAAAGGTGCGGCTAAGTCACGCTGTCATGGCAGACTTGGTAACAGACAAAAAAAGACGACTATTTTTTGGACAAATGAGTATTCCTTATCTTTTTGAAGCTGAGTATACTGAGGATGAACTGCTGCTTATAGAAAAATGTTTTAATTAAATGTCATTTCTATTCAAATTAGAGCTGTCAAAGTTAACAATTTCATTGCATTAATCGTTTAAAAATGCATATTAATCGCGTTTAGTATTATTGTCCCTACATGCTCTTTTACCATTTTTTTGGGAATCAGTATGAGAGACAAGAACACGTGTCTTTTTTTTTTAGGATTTTAAAAATGATTACAAAAAACGCTTGAAAGATGCGGCTAAGTCACGCAGTCATGGCAGACTTGGTAACAGACAAAAAAAGACGACTATTTTTTGGACGAATGAGGATTCCTTATCTTTTTGAAGCTGAGAGTACTGAGGATGAACTGCTGCTCATAGAGTATTTTTTAATTAAATGTCATTTCTATTCAAATTAGAGCTGTCAAAGTTAACAATTTAATTGCATTAATCGTTTAAAAATGCATTTTAATCACGTTTAGTATTATTGTCTGAACATGCTCTTTTACCGTTTTTTTGGGAATCAGTATGAGAGACAAGAACACGTGTCTTTTTTTTTTAGGATTTTAAAAATTATTTTAAAAATGATTTAAAAAGACGCTTGAAAGGTGCGGCTAAGTCACGCTGTCATGGCAGACTTGGTAACAGACAAAAAAAGACGACTATTTTTTTGGACAAATGAGTATTCCTTATCTTTTTGAAGCTGAGTATACTGAGGATGAACTGCTGCTTATAGAAAAATGTTTTAATTAAATGTCATTTCTATTCAAATTAGAGCTGTCAAAGTTAACAATTTCATTGCATTAATCGTTTAAAAATGCATATTAATCGCGTTTAGTATTATTGTCCCTACATGCTCTTTTTTTGGGAATCAGTATGAGAGACAAGAACACGTGTCTTTTTTTTTTAGGATTTTAAAAATGATTACAAAAAACGCTTGAAAGAAGCGGCTAAGTCACACAATCATAGCAGACTTGGTAACAGACAAAAAAAGACGACTATTTTTTGGACAAATGAGGATTCCTTATCTTTTTGAAGCTGAGTATACTGAGGATGAACTGCTGCTTATAGAATATGTTTTAATTAAATGTCATTTCTATTCAAATTAGAGCTGTCAAAGTTAACAATTTCATTGCATTAATCGTTTAAGAATGCATATTAATCGCGTTTGGTATCATTGTCTGTACATGCTCTTTTACCGTTTTTTTGGGAATCAGTATGAGAGACAAGAACACGTGTCTTTTTTTTTTAGGATTTTAAAAATTATTTTAAAAACGATTCAAAAAAACGCTTGAAAGATGCGGCTAAGTCACGCAGGGTCATAGCAGACTTGGTAA
>NC_084739.1:1881972-1896154 GCF_033978785.1 Entelurus aequoreus | reverse complement strand
GTTCAAGTTTGAAAAGTTAATATCGAGAGCTGTAGGGTGTTCTTTATTAAATATGCACACGCATTTTCCCGCTCTAATTGTTAATAACTGAGGACATATTTGTGATTGTAGTCAACTTGGACTGACCTGGGGTCAGATCTGAAACAAAAATACATTTTATTCATCTATAAAATGTGGGCATTTATTTAAATTATTGCAAAAACTTCCCTTTTAAAAACATTACAAAGAATGTATTTATACATTATTGTGATTATAATTATATAACATAGATAAATTGTATAAAACAAAAAATACAAATGTGAATAAATGGGGCATTTATTTTAATCCAAAACACATTTCATTTATCTGTAAATGATTAATTATTTTTTTATCCAACAATTATTTATCTTAAAGTATATTTTTCATTTTGGGGGATCTTTTTTATATCATATTAAAATCTTCATTTTTTTTGGTTTTTTTGTATCCATATCACACAAAACAGCAATTAATCTTTGACGTATTGGAATACAAACTATAGAATCAAGATACAATATTTCCACAATAAATTAAAATTATGTGAAATTTGAAATGTATTTTTATCCAAAAATATACAATAAATATGTAAAGTATGTCGTTTTCTAAGTTTTTATCTGTCAAATTAAGTTTTGTCCAGCCAAAAAAAAAAAAAGTATTTGAAGTTTTTTTAATTTTTTGGATGCATAACATTAACAAAAATAATTTCTGATATTATTGATTTAAATATCATTTATAGTTCTGTATTATTTTGATGCACACCATTTATTTGTGATTTTTTTTATTTTTTAATCCAACAGTCATTTTCCCTCAAAATCTTAGTTTTTCCTCTTTTGTCCAGCAAAAAAAAAAAAAAATTTAAAAATAATGATATATATATATATATATATATATATATATATATATATATATATATATATATATATATATATATATATATATATATATATATATATATATATATATATATATGTATGTATAATATATTTTTTATTGTATGGTTGCACAACATAAACAAAAATAAATTCTGATATTTATTTACAAATATTTTATAGTTTTGTATTATTTTGATGCACAACATTTATTTGTAAATTATGTTATTTTTTATTCTATTTTGTCCAACACAGTCATTTTCGCTCAAATTCTTTATTTTTTTTCCCTTTTGTCCAGCAAACAAAAATAAAAAATAAAAAAAATAATTATATACCTGTATATATATATGTATGTATAATATATTTTTTTATTGTATGGTTGCACAAAATAAACAAAAATAAATTCTGATATTTATTTACAAATATTTTATAGTTTTGTATTATTTTGATGCACAACATTTATTTGTAAATTATGTTATTTTTTTATTTTATTTTGTCCGACACAGTCATTTTCGCTCAAATTCTTTATTTTTTTTCCCTTTTGTCCAGCAAAAAAAAATAAAAATGTATTTTATATATTTTCTATTGTTTGGCTGTACAAAATAAACACAAATATTTTTTTGCAAAAATTTTACATTTTTGAAAATAGCCTTTTCAGTGGTCCTCGTGTTACGAATGACACTCATTGGTAGATAAATCGAACTTTAGTGTGAGTCGGATCTTATACCAAAGTGATGAACCCGCAAGTTCCTCACATTGTACGCAGAACACATGAAGGACAAATCAAAACAGTAAAAAAAAAGTTCCCATACAATGCAAAAAAGAACATTTCCATACTTGTATCCCTGCGGACATGCAGCCAATACTGATTTCTGCACATCTCCACTCTGCATATTCTTCACTTTTTTACTTTCACTTTCATTTTATCTACCTCTATAACAGTCTGCCTCACGCTTGGGAGACATAATGAAGTACCAAAAGTGAACTAATGAGCGACATTATTCTTTCACAGTGTAGCTGTCTCACTTAACACACACACACACACACACACACACACACACACACACACACACACACACACACACACACACACACACACACACACACACACACACACACACACACACACACTCACACACACACACACACACACACACACACACACACACACACACACACACACACACACACACACAGACACACACACACACGCACACACACACACACAGTTGTGAGGCGCACATGGTATCCTTTAGCACGTTCCTGGAACTAGTTGGCAAGGGAATCTAACATCTAAGTGCTCGAATTAAGTTTTTTTAATTAATTAATTCATTAATTCACGCTCGGAACCCACGGAACATCATAAACCGAGACCCCCTGTATTCTAAAACACAAATGACCTGTCGTTTATCTAGAACTAGTGTTTATTCATTTTATATAAAAAAAACCAAATCCAACAGAAAACACATTTTATATGAATAAAGAAGACATAATCAATTACAGTATTACCGTAATTTCCATACTAAAGAGCACACCTAAAAATATAAGTCGCGCCCACTTTAATTTTTGTACATAAATAGGCCGCACATGAATATAAGACGCAGGTGAACACATTATTTTTCGATGGCCGGGTCGATCGTCTACGGGGCTGCGTCTTGTGCGTTTCGTCGTGTCTTCGCCATGGTGAGAGTGAGTCCATAACATGCTAAATGGCTCACTGAATGATTATGTAAGCGCATTGGATTTAATGTGAACAATTTAATTGGTCCACCGTTACCCGTTCTGCAATATTTTGGTCTGATGTGACGAGGCTAAACGTACCTTGTGAACCCCCCACAAATCCATAACTGTATACATTGCAATATTCAGAGCGTGGGAAAAATTAACTAAGTATAACATGGAATATATTTTTTTTGCCTTTCCTCTAAAACAGAAACAAAAGTCGTTTATCTCAGAATTTGGGGATTTTCTTTTTTCTTTTATCCAATTCCTATCTTTCGCAGAATTACACTTTCCTTCTTTTATCTAAAGCAGGGGTGTCAAACTCATTTAAATGGGGGGCCACATGGAGGAAAATCTACTCCCAAGTGGGCCGGACTGGTCAAAATCACAGCACGATAACTTAAAAATCGATCGTATTCGTGGCTGCGTCTTGTGCATTTTGTTGTCTTCACCATAGCGAGAGTGAGTCCATAACATGCTAAATGGCTCACTGAATGATTATGTAAGTCCATTTGATTTAATGTGAACAATTTAATTGGTCCACCGTTACCCGTTCTGCAATATTTTGGTCTGATGTGAGGAGGCTAAAATCCATAACTGTATACATTGCAATATTCAGAGCATGGGAAAAATTAACTAAATATAACATGGAATATATTTTTTTTGTGCCTCTCCTCTGAAACAGAAAGAAAAGTCGTTCATTTCAGAATTTGGGGATTATAGTGGTATTAGCCAACTTTGAAAATACATTTAAAAGTCTTATATAAGTGTTATAATGAAGACAACACAAGATGTAAGTGTCTATATTAGTTATATTAGCCTACTATCAAAATGAATTTAAAAGTCTTATATAAGTGTTATAATGAAGACAACACAAGATGTAAGTGTCTATATTAGCTATATTAGCCTACTATCAAAATGAATTTAAAAGTCTTATATAAGTGTTAATTATTACCAGGAATTCCAGGACATCTTGTATGCCAGTTTTTTTTACCCAATTCGAAGCTTTCCACCATCTCCACACTCTCCTCACCCTGGACATTAAAGCCCAAAACATGTTTCCATTTCCCGAAATATTCCGGTTTTCCCGGAATCACCAGGAATTTCTCCCCGTTGAAAATAAATGGGTAAAATACAAACTTCCACATATCTCATATTTCTCACTGGATTTGAACGGTTCCAAAGTCAAAACACTCTTTGCTCTTGTTAGTCGACTGCTAGCATGCAAACGTTAGCATGCTAATGATTTTTGCTGGAATTTTAAGCTATTTTCATACATTTTCACCTAAAAGTCATGGATTTGTTCCCCGGCGTCGTCTTTGAAGAGTGCGAGCTGTTCCCAGTTAGCATTTTGATATTAGCACTCTAAAGTTTTTTTTTTTGCTAATTTTGTACTATACATGCACCTTTGTAATTATTAGGGATGTCCGATAATGGCTTTTTTGCCGATATCCAATATTCCGATATTGTCCAACTCTTAATTACTGATACCGATATCAACCGATACCGATATATACAGTCGTGGAATTAACACATTATTTTGCCTAATTTGGACAACCAGGTATGGTGAAGATAAGGTCCTTTTTTTAAAAAAAATTAATAAAATAAAATAAGATAAATAAATGAAAAACATTTTCTTGAATAAAAAAGAAAGTAAAACAATATAAAAACAGTTACATAGAAACGAGTAATTAATGAAAATGAGTAAAATTAACTGTTAAAGGTTAGTACTATTAGTGGACCAGTCATGTGTGCTTACGGACTGTATCCCTTGCAGACTGTATTGATATATATTGATATATAATGTAGGAACCAGAATATTAATAACAGAAAGAAGCAACTAGAGATTTCCGATAAATGCTTTAAAATGTAATATCGGAAATTATCGGTATCGTTTTTTTTTAATTATCAGTATCGTTTTGTTTTTGTTTTTTTTTGTTGTTTTTTTTTTTTAAATTTTTATTAAATCAACATAAAAAAACACAAGATACACTTAAAATTAGTGCACCAACCCAAAAAACCTCCCTCCCCCATTTACACTCATTCACACAAAAGGGTTGTTTCTTTCTGTTATTAATATTCTGGTTCCTACATTATATATCAATATATATCAATACAGTCTGCAAGGGATACAGTCCGTAAGCACACATGCTGGTCCACTAATAGTACTAACCTTTAACAGTTAATTTTACCCATTTTCATTAATTACTAGTTTCTATGTAACTGTTTTTGTATTGTTTTATTTTCTTCTTTATTCAATATTTGTTTGAAATTTATTTATCTTTTTTTATATAATTTTTTTAAAACGGACCTTATCTTCACCATACCTGGTTGTCCAAATTAGGCATAAATTCCACGACTGTATATATCGGTATCGGTTGATGTCGGTATCGGTCATTAAGAGTTGGACAATATCGGAATATCGGATATTGGCAAAAAGCCATTATCGGACATCCCTAGAAACAACCCTTTTGTGTGAATGAGTGTAAATGGGGGAGGGAGGTTTTTTGGGTTGGTGCACTAATTGTAAGTGTATGTTTTTTATGTTGATTTAATAAATAAAAAAAAAAAATAAAAAATAAAAATAAAAAAAACGATACTGATAATAATAAAAACCGATACCGATAATTTACCGATATTATCGGACATCTCTAATAATTATGTATTTGTTTTACTTGGCTCCATCTTAGAAGCATGCTAGCTTTTTCACATTTAGCATGTTTGTGTCAATACGCTAACAATAGCATAATGACTCGCAGAGGAAAGACGTACGAGTTCTTGCTGATGACGTCTGCTCAGTGTCAGGGTTCACTATCTTGTTTTGGCAGAGAACAGCGGCTTTAGCGGGAGATGATTGTGTTTGCATCGTAAAACATTCTGCCGCCAGTGCGCCTGTCAGTTAGCCGTAACTCTTTGTCTATTTTATTGAATTTATTTATCCCATATTTTACCCGAAGGGTTCCACTGCACTCCAATATTTCTTCAACACGGGAGCCATCGACTGAGAGTAGGCTAATCTTTACCAATATGGCATGTTTGCAGCTTCTGTATTTCATACAGTGTTTGTTGCCCCGCTGTCGCGGTGACGTGATTATCCAGACCCTTGTGTGCACCGAACAAGCGGCTTGAGAGGCTTGAGAGATCTGGACCAGCATGCGCATGAATACTAGTGCGCTACATGGACCATTGGTGCCAAGACAGCTGAAAATCATTAATAAATTAGGAACTGTTTTTTTTTTTGTTTTGTTTTTTTTATCTTATTTTTTTATTATAATTTTTTTTTAATTTTTTTTATTTTTTATTTTTATTTATTTTTATTTATTTTTTATTTTTTTAGGAACTCTTTAAAGGTTTATTTTACGAGCGTTTGGATACATGTAGGTGGATAAATAAAGCAGAATAAAAACATTGCCTACAAGTTAAACCCAGTAGAACGTTTTGGTTTTTCTAAGTTTAAAATATGCATGTAACGTGGCACGAACGATGCCCAATCTGTCACGGCAGAGTCGCATGTTAGTACTGTTCCTAGGATGCAGATGGAACTCGGGAGGCAGGGTGCAGGTAGGAGAATGATGAATCAACTTTTACCTTGAAAATCATTTTTTGTCTTGAAAATCAACTTTTACCTTGAAAATAATTTCTTGTCTTGGAAATCAACTTTTACCTTGAAAATCAACTTTTACCTTGAAAATCATTTTTTGTCTTGAAAATCAACTTTTACCTTGAAAATCAACTTTTACCTTGAAAATCATTTTTTGTCTTGCAAATCAACTTTTACCTTGAAAATCATTTTTTTGTCTTGAAAATCAACTTTTACCCTGAAAATATTTTTTTGTCTTGAAAATCAACTTTTACCTTGAAAATCATTTTTTGTCTTGAAAATCAACTTTTACCCTGAAAATAATTTTTTGTCTTGAAAATCAACTTTTACCCTGAAAATAATTTTTTGTCTTTAAAATCAACTTTTACCTTGAAAATAATTTTTTGTCTTGAAAATCAACTTTTACCCTGAAAATATTTTTTTGTCTTGAAAATCAACTTTTACCTTGAAAATCATTTTTTGTCTTAAAAATCAACTTTTACCTTGAAAATCATTTTTTGTCTTGAAAATCAACTTTTACCCTGAAAATAATTTTTTGTCTTTAAAATCAACTTTTACCTTGAAAATCATTTTTTGTCTTGAAAATCAACTTTTACCTTGAAAATCATTTTTTGTCTTGCAAATCAACTTTTACCTTGAAAATCATTTTTTGTCTTGAAAATCAACTTTTACCCTGAAAATAATTTTTTGTCTTGAAAATCAACTTTTATTTGAAAATCATTTTTTGTCTTGAAAATCAACTTTTACCTTGAAAATAATTTTTTGTCTTGAAAATCAACTTTTACCTTGAAAACAATTTCTTGTCTTGAAAATCAACTTTTACCTTGAAAATATTTTTTTTGTTTTGACAATCAACTTTTACCTTGAAAATCAACTTTTACCTTAAAAATATTTTTTTTGTCTTGAAAATCAACTTTTACCTTGAAAATAATTTCTTGTCTTGAAAATCAACTTTTACCTTGAAAATAATTTCTTCTCTTGAAAATCAACTTTTACTTGAAAATCAACTTTTACCTTGAAAATCAACTTTTACCTTGAAAATCAACTTTTACCTTGAAAATAATTTTTTTGTCTTGAAAATCAACTTTTACTTGAAAAAAAATTGTTGTCTTGAAAATCAACTTTTACCTTGAAAATAATTTTTTGTCTTGAAAATCAACTTTTAACTTGAAAATATTTTTTTGTCTTGAAAATCAACTTTTACCTTGAAAATAATTTCTTGTCTTGAAAATCAACTTTTACCTTGAAAATCAACTTTTACCTTGAAAATCATTTTTTGTCTTGAAAATCAACTTTTACCTTGAAAATCAACTTTTACCTTGAAAATCATTTTTTGTCTTGCAAATCAACTTTTACCTTGAAAATCATTTTTTGTCTTGAAAATCAACTTTTACCCTGAAAATAATTTTTTGTCTTGAAAATCAACTTTTATTTGAAAATAATTTTTTGTCTTGAAAATCAACTTTTACCTTGAAAATAATTTTTTGTCTTGAAAATCAACTTTTACCTCGAAAATAATTTCTTGTCTTGAAAATCAACTTTTACCATGAAAATCTTTTTTTTGTTTTGACAATCAACTTTTACCTTGAAAATCAACTTTTACCTTAAAAATATATTTTTTGTCTTGAAAATCAACTTTTACCTTGAAAATAATTTCTTGTCTTGAAAATCAACTTTTACCTTGAAAATAATTTCTTGTCTTGAAAATCAACTTTTACCTTGAAAATAATTTCTTCTCTTGAAAATCAACTTTTACTTGAAAATCAACTTTTACCTTGAAAATAAACTCTTACCTTGAAAATAAACTTTTACCTTGAAAATAATTTTTTTGTCTTGAAAATCAACTTTTACTTGAAAATAATTTTTTGTCTTGAAAATCAACTTTTACCTTGAAAATAATTTTTTTGTCTTGAAAATCAACTTTTACCTTGAAAATAATTTTTTGTCTTGAAAATCAACTTTTAACTTGAAAATATTTTTTTGTCTTCAAAATCAACTTTTACGTTGAAAATAATTTTTTGTCTTGAAAATCAACTTTTACTTGAAAATCAACTTTTACCTTGAAAATCATTTTTTGTCTTGAAAATCAACTTTTACCTTGAAAATCAACTTTTACCTTGAAGATATATTTTTGTCTTAAAAATCAACTTTTACCTTAAAAATCATTTTTTGTCTTGAAAATCAACTTTTACCTTGAAAATATTTTTTGGTCTTGAAAATCAACTTTTACCTTCAAAATCATTTTTGTCTTGAAAAACAACTTTTACCTTGAAAATCTTTTTTTTTTTTTTTTTTTTTAAACTTGGGACTTCCTGCAGGTTGGATTTGGGGATTCCTGGATCAAGCAAAGAAATCAAAGCACCAATATGATTCAGTTTAAGAGACTGTTCAAACTACAATTGTTCACAAAGCACGAATAACAACAATTTTGATGAACATTATGAATTTTTTTCTTTTTAGATAATGATTATTCATGTATTTAATATTTGTTTACTTACTATGGTATATGTATTATTTATTTATTCGCTGTTCAGTTACAGAGAACAAAGAAATGGGATAAAATTGCTGTCATATGAAAAGGGGTAGGATTAAATCAGCTTGCCATGGTGGCATATGATTTCCACCCGCCGCTGGTGTTCGGACGCTCACCTGGCTCTAATCAAGAGACTATTCAAACCGCCTTTGCCAGTCAGTCGGCCTGGCGTCATTGCTCGTTTCAGGTCTGATTCTATACTTATGCTAGTTGTTGGTTTCATGCCACAGTTTCATAGTTGTTCCATGCCATAGTTCATGTTAGTTGTTCCATGCCACAGTTTCATAGTTGTTCCATGCCATAGTTCATGTTAGTTGTTCCATGCCACAGTTTCATAGTTGTTCCATGCCATAGTTCATGTTAGTTGTTCCATGCCACAGTTTCATAGTTGTTCCATGCCATAGTTCATGTTAGTCATTTGTTTCTTGCTATGCTATAGTTTATGCTAGTTGTTTGCTTCACGCTATTGTCACGCAACCCTCTACGTAAGTCTTGTTTATTTCATGCCACAGTTAGACAGTTTTTGGCTGTTATTTTGTAGTTAGATTAATAAATATGTTCCTACCCGCAAGCCTTGTCCGGAATAGTCCGTTTGCATCCCGGCAGAACAAACCTCGCAGTAAGCTGCGACCCCCCCATTATGACACATAGTAGCAATATAAAATATAACATATAAATGTAATATTTACATAATATATGCACAGCATATGATATATACTTATATATTATATTATATTATATGTTTATGTCATATATAAAATATATAACAATTACCATGTACAATATAGACTTAGACAAACTTTAATGATCCACAAGGGAAATTGTTCCACACAGTAGCTCAGTTACAAAGGATGGAAAGTAAAATGCAGGTATAAAATAGACTAAAAATGTGCCTTAGTAGCAATATAAAATATAAAATATATGTGTTATTTACCTATTATACTGTATATACAGTACATGATATATACTAATATATTAGATTAGATTTTGATACAATATATACAATATATAACAATTACCATGTAAAATATAGACTTAGACAAACTTTAATGATCCACAAGGGAAATTGTTCCACACAGTAGCTCAGTTGCAAAGGATGGAAAGTGTAAGGATGGAAAGGACAATGCAGGTATAAAATGGACTAAAAATGTGCCGTAGTAGCAATATAAAATATAAAATATATGTATTATTTACCTAATATATATACAGTACATTATATATACTAATATATTATATTATATTTTTATACAATATATAACAATTACCATGTACAATATAGACTTAGACAAACTTTAATGATCCACAAGGGAAATTGTTCCACACAGTAGCTCAGTTACAAAGGATGGAAAGTGTAAGGATGGAAAGGAAAATGCAGGTATAAAATAGACTAAAAATGTACCATAGTGGCAATATAAAATATAACATATATACGTAATATTTACATAATATATGTACAGCATATGATATATACTGATATATTATATTATATTACATGTTTATATCATATATACAATATATAACAATTACCATGTACAATATAGACTTAGACAAACTTTAATGATCCACAAGGGAAATTGTTCCACATAGCAGCTTAGTTACAAAGGATGGAAAGTGTAAGGATGGAAAGGAAAATGCAGGTATAAAATAGACTAAATATGTACCGTAGTAGCAATATAAAATATAACGTAATATTTACATAATATATAGAAAATGGATGGATGGATATTATATTATATGTTTATATCATATATACCAGTGGTCCCCAACCTTTTTGTAGCTGCGGACCAGTCAACGCTTGAAAATGTGTCCCACGGACCGGTGGGGGGGTATTTAATTTTTTGTATTTTTTTTTACATAAATAAATACAATCATGTGTGCCTACGGACTGTATCCCTGCAGAATGTATTGATCTATATTGATATATAATGTATATATTGTGTTTTTTATGTTGATTAAAAAAGAAATTAAAAAAAAAAAAAATTTTTTTTTTTTTTTTTTTTTTTAAATTTCTTGTGCGGCCCGGTACCAATCGGTCCGCGGCCCGGTGGTTGGGGACCACTGATATATACAATATATAACAATGACCATGTAGAATATTACAGTATATGTAACATCCGCAGCATACAATAGAGAGTAGATCCAGGTTAGCGAGGAGGAAGGACACAAACCGTGTGATTACCCTCTAACATGCCCCTCCCCCTTAATTATAGATGCAATAAAATGAGGCGGGGGACGTATGCAAAAGCCAAATTAGCAGCAAAACGAGAGAAAATGCCACATTTGTTGACAGCCTCTTCGTAAATGTGCACATGGCAGCCTAATGATTGTTGACATATAAAAGCTCGTTATCCGCTCTCCAATTTGGGAGAGTGACTTGTTCCTAATAAGGTGGAGGTGTTTGGCCTTCAAAGGAGGTTCCACCGGATATGCAAAAGACAAAAGTGTCAACAGGGGACGGACATAACGAGACGGACAGAAACGGATCGGAGAGATAGAAATCCAAAGGGACAGCGCGGGGAAAAGAATCTTCTGTTTCTTCCGGCTGCCATGGCAACACTGTTGCCAGAAAGCTGTAAGACATGTGATGGTGGAACATTCATGTTGTCACTATTGCTGCCCAGAGTCACCTTGGTCGTGTGGAACTTGACAAGGTGGTTTTTCTAGATGCACTGTTTGAATCCTTACTGCGCTTTGGTGTGTTTGTGTGTGTGTGTGTGTGTGTGTGTGTGTGTGTGTGTGTGTGTGTGTTCTTGTACTTCTACCCTTCTTAAGACATCAAACAAGGAAACGTACCGTCCATATGAGGACCGGTGAACAAATTAGGACCGAAATCATGGTCCCAATACGGAAAACCATTGCATCTAATAGAGAGCCAAATACTAGAGTCCGTGAACATTGCTCCAAAGTCAGGATTTGACAAGGTGTTTTTTTGTTTTTTCTAGATGCGGTGTTTGAATCCTTACTGTGCTTTGGGGTGTGTGTGTGTGTGTGTGTGTGTGTGTGTTCTTGTACATCTACTCTTCTGAAGACATCAAACAAGGAAAAGTACCGTCCATATGAGGACCAGTGAACAAATTAGGACCGAAATCATGGTCCCAATACGGAAAACCATTGCATCTAATAGAGAGCCAAATACTAGAGTCCGTGAACATTGCTCCAAAGTCGGGATTTGACAAGGTGTTTTTTTGTTTTTCTAGATGCAGTGTTTGAATCCTTACTGCGCTTTGGAGTGTGTGTGTGTGTGTGTGTGTGTGTGTGTGTGTGTGTGTGTGTGTGTGTGTGTGTGTGTGTGTGTGTGTGTGTGTGTGTGTGTGTGTGTGTGTTCTTGTACGTCTACCCTTCTTAAGACATCAAACAAGAAAAAGTACCTTCCATATGAGGATCGGTGAACAAACCATTGTCGGGATTTGACAATGTGTTTTTTGACAATGTTTTTTTTTTTTTTTTCTAGATGCAGTGTTTGAATCCTTACTGCGCTTTGGGGTGTGTGTGTGTGTGTGTGTGTGTGTGTATGTTCTTGTATTTCTACCCTTCTTGAGACATCAAACAAGGAAAAGTACCGTCCATATGAGGAGGTGTGAACAAGTTAGGACCGAAATCATGGTCCCAATATGGAAAACCATTGCATCTAATAGAGAGCCAAATACTAGAGTTCGTGAACATTGCTCCAAAGTCGGGATTTGACAAGGTGTTTTTTCACAAGGTGTTTTTTTGGTTTTGTGTGTGTGTGTGTGTGTGTGTGTGTGTGTGTGTGTGTGTGTGTGTGTGTGTGTGTGTGTGTGTGTGTGTGTGTTATATTGCAATATTTTCTCTTAAAATTATTACTTTTTTAATGTAAAATTATTGCTTTTTTAATGTAAAATTATTACTTTTTCCATGCAAAATGGTGACATTTGTCATATAAAATTCTGACTCTCATCACAATATTGTTGTCCTTGTAAAATAGTGACATTTTTGGAGTCAAATTCCCATTATTATAATATTGACAGCATTTTAAAGTTTCCTTACAAACATTTTGATTTTTGTCGAGTAAAATTATGACTCTTTTCACAAAATTGCCCACATTTTAAGCTTTTCTTGTAAAATTGCGTCTGTTACTGAGTAAAATTCCAACTTTTATCATGATATTGCACAAATGTTCCGTTTTTCTTGTAAAAGTTTGACATTCTAAATGAGGACTTTTATTATAATACTGCTACAATTCTAAGTTTTTCTTGTGAAATTGTGACCTTTTTCTTGTGAAATTCCAACTCATTTTTCACAACAAGCGTTTTGATATTTGCATAGTATGTATATATTATTAATGTTGTAAATACAAATCTTTATATATCTAGAAAGGCTGGTCCTAAAGAGGGAGGCATTTTTTGTAGGGCTCAAGAAGGTATGAAATACAAGAATGTGTGTGTGTGTGTGTGTGTGTGTGTGTGTGTGTGTGTGTGTTTGTTCTTGTATTTCTACCCTTCTTGAGACATCAACAAGGAAAAGTACCGTCCATATGAGGAGGTGTGAACAAGTTAGGACCGAAATTATGGTCCCAATACGGAAAACCATTGCGTCTAATAGAGAGCCAAATACTAGAGTCCGTGAGCATTGCTCCAAAGTCGGGATTTGACAAGGTGATTTTTTAGTTTTTCCTAGATGCAGTGTTTGAATCCTTACTGTGCTTTGGGGTGTGTGTGTGTGTATGCGTGTGTGTGTGTGTGTGTGTGTGTGTGTGTGTGTGTGTGTGTGTGTGTGTGTGTGTGTGTGTGTGTGTGTGTGTGTGTGAGTGCGTGCGTAACTTGTAAAAATTTCAGATATTTTTTCTGTTTCTGTAATATTGCAATATTTTCTCTTAAAATTATTACTTTTTTAATGTAAAATTATTACTTTTTCCATGCAAAATGGTGACATTTGTCATATAAAATTCTGACTTTCATCACAATATTGTTGTCCTTGTAAAATAGTGACATTTTTTTAGTCAAATTCCCATTATTATAATATTGACAGCATTTTAAAGTTTCCTTACAAAAATTTTGATTTTTGTAGAGTAAAATTATGACTCTTTTCATAAAATTCCCCAAATTTTAAGCTTTTCTTGTAAAATTGCGTCTGTTATTGAGTAAAATTCCAACTTTTATCATAATATTGCACAAATGTTCCGTTTTTCTAGTAAAAGTTTGACATTCTAAATGAGGACTTTTATTATAATACTGCCACAATTCTAAGTTTTTCTTGTGAAATTGTGACCTTTTTCTTGTGAAATTCCAACTCATTTTTCACAACAAGCGTTTTTATATTTGCATAGTATGTATATATTATTAATGTTGTAAATACAAATCTCTATATATCTAGAAAGGCTGGTCCTAAAGAGGTAGGCATTTTTTGTAGGGCTCAAGAAGTTGTAAAATACAAGAATGTGTGTGTGTGTGTGTGTGTGTGTGTGTTCTTGTATTTCTACCC